>NC_135874.1:17531700-17599200 GCF_031162955.1 Sander vitreus
GGGTGCTGTCCTCACATACCACTGTGTGTGTGACAGCAGAGACAGACTACCAGATTGACATTGGTGACTGTAAGGCGATAGTGGTCATCTGGCTGTGCCCCTACCGCCATGGGGGGGGTAAACACAGGCTGGCTGCTGTCACCAACTTCATGGATCACAGGGGACATGTTTCCCAGGGTTAACATCGCACAGTGCTATGATGCGGAGCTTAGAGGGCAGGAAGGCATAATAGTCAAAGAAGAAGCCTAATGCTGAAAAGGTCAGTTCAGCAGTGCAATATGAATATAATCATTATTGATGGCGGTGGGATGTGGGGAGGATGACAACTCATTTTAAATGGCACTGGCAGCAGTCTGAAGAAATCCTAATCCACCAAACCAGACATTTCCAGTTCAGATCAACTTTTGCTTAATGTAAATGATAGCAGCCTTGCAGTCATCCAGAGGGGGGAAAAAAGTGTTGCTTTTAACGTTACAGCCTACAGAGAGAGTGTGGTAACAGGATTGGGATAATCTGAAATGTCACATTAGGGGAAGAAGAGTTGATGCTCTAAGACCTCTATATCACACACACACACACACACACACACACACACACACACACAGTAGCTACAGCTTAAGGATCAAATAGCAAACAATAAACTTACAAGGTAACGCTCTGAGGACACACTGACGAGGATAAGGTCATCACCGATCCGCACTTTCTCTCCTTCAGATCTCTGTTTGGAGGCAGGGTGGATCGTCCACCAACAGGCCTCACCTACAATGATACACACGCATAGACACATTATATATATATATACATACATACATACATACATACATACATACATACATACATACATACAGAGAGGGAGGGATGAAGAGAGGGGAGCTTGCAGACAGCAGAGAGAGAGATAGACAGACAGAGTGAAAGAACCAAACAGAGGGAAACAGGAACAAAGACAGGGACAGACAAAGAGAGACAGAGACAGCAAGAATGAAAGAGGAAAAAGAGGTGAATAAAAGCAAACTGTACAGAGCTTTTCTTTTACCTGTTGAATCCTCCTGCAGACCGACATCGAAGGACAGCTTATCTGTCTGTGATCTTGAGGTCTTCAAACAGGCCAGATACTGTGGTCAACGGACACATCAAACCACACAGGACAGAGCTGTCAAACACACTCCTCTGCAGAAGATCTTGCCAATTTATTTCGATGATGGCGACATTGATTGTGCGTGATCTCTTACCATAGAGCTGAAGGAATGCCGCAGGAGGATGGCGTGTCCATACAGAAGAGTCTTGTGTCCGCCGCTCTGCGCTGCCTACAGAGATCATTAATGCGCACGCGCACACACACACACACACACACACACACACACACACACACACACACGCACACACACACAGTTACATGTCAGCTCAAGCTGAACAGCCCCAGTGGTCTCCCTCCAACTGCTTCAATCGACACCCGACCTCTGGCACCGAATGTTGCCCTCTGCGAGGACCTTCTCGCCAGCGATGATGACCTCAAGTTGGGGGGAGGGGGCACATATCTCTTGGGGAGGGTTTTGCCACCCCATCTCTTCAATGCAGACATGCAATCTGACTTGCCACAGGAGATGGTGTTTCTGGCTCTGGCTCCTGTATCCATGAGCGATACGGGGTCATCTTTCCAGCACTCCGACAACGGGAATGTGGGAAGGATGCACAACTACTGTCAGTCTCCGGTGCAATGTCAACATTAGCAGGGAATGACTCCACTGCTTATGAGGTTGGGTTAAGATGCAGGAGGGGGAACAAATGGTGTCTCTACTGGTAGAGATGCAAAGGGGATAAAGAAGAGTTTTTGTTGATTTTCTTCAAACAACTCCTGTGTTACTCACCTTCCTTATGAGCCTCTAGGAAGCATTAATGTAAAAAAGAGTGTCATTATTCAGAAATAACTATTGTTCTCCTGAGCCTTTCTCTGCCCGCCTCTGCCTTATTTAAGTCTTTGGTACACATTATTAAAGTGCCGAGAGCACACGATTGTCAAACTGTCAATTCTTTTAAGAGGGATTTAGAAAAAGTTGACTCCCATTCGTTGGCATTTTATAAAGTATTACCATTGGCACAGAATCCAGAAATCATTTCTGAAACAATGCCAAACAGCCAAGTTTATGCCACATTAAACTGAAACTCCAACCACTGCAATGACATGTAGTCAAGACTTAAAATCTACCAAAGCTCAGTCGATTTTTTTCAATTTTATGGCAGTGTTTCGTGAAAGCATCCTACCATGCACAGCCTCTCTCTCCCATTTCATTCTCTCTCTCTTTTTTCTCCCTATATCTCCCTCGATTGGCTACATGGGACAATAGCCGGCCTGTGATTTGATGCAGTTGTGTCGTGCAGACTGCAGCACTGGCTTTCAGGCTTCTTCTGTGCTCCTGGCTACTGCTATATGCTGGCTGAGGTACTGAGCTTAATGCAGCGAGGCACATCCAGCTGCAATCAACACCACAACCAATAAACCCAAGCCTTCTGCTCACTTCTGTACCTCGCGGCTGGGGACTGCGTTATACAGATCGATTGTGCACTGAGGGAAATTGTGGCTCATAAGAAAAATAATCTTCTGCATGTAGAGACACATTGCAGCAAAAATTCAATCCACCTTGAGCAACTGTAAAGAGTCAGACTGTATTAACCTAATCTCATTGAGCCATAAAGAAGAAGACTATTGGATCAAAGAGGTATGAGAGAAGAAACAAGTACTGGATCTCCTGTCCAGCTGTTGACCAAAAGTGACATCCTCATATCAATTTAAAGGCATGACATTTAGCAGGAAGCAGCCTCCTGGTGTGTGAGCCCTGTAGCAAATTACATGTGTGTGTGTGTATGTGGAGGCAGTGTTGTGGTTTCTCTCAATAAAGGTGGTGTGACTACAGCCACAAACGAACACCAAGCTAGAAGAGAAAAGTGGTGGCAGTGATGACATTGGAAAAGAAACACTAGCATACCAGATGCCGTCAAGGCAGCTTGGCTGACTGATCTCATCATTTTCCCTTTTCACCAAATCAAACAGGGCAGCGCTTTTTGGATGAGCAACAAATTCACACAGAGTAGTGGCTGGTGAATACTGATCTAAAAAGGTACACCAGTTGTAAGTGTGTTGTCTTTGCAGGTCCTCTTCAATCCCCCGTGTCTCAGGGCCTTCCGGCTAAAACAGCCTGAAGTACCGATTTTCTCTAGCCACTGTCTATTGATAAGTCCATCTGTTCAAAGGCATATTGATTTCAGAGCCTCAGCCGAGACATATTCAACCTCCATTTCCCCTTTAATGGCGCTTCCTCCAATGACATTTCAGCTCAGGCGAAGAATGATGAATAGGAAGGAAGTATCAAAAAAAGATAAATGTGAGTAGAGAGAAAACAGTGAAGTAACACAATAAAAATGGACAATCAAAGACATCTAAAACTCGCTGGGGTCTTTACTACAAAGGCACAAAATGAGAGAAAGGTAAAGGAAAATATTTTTGAGATGAGTTAATCTTCCAAGTAGCCTAATAAGAAAGTATGAAACGCAACAATATTAAAGTCCATCTGAAATCACATTTTTTCTTCAATTTTTGCAGTTGTGAATTTTTGTTTCATTTATTGTTAATAGTTCTTTATTATCAAAAGGAAGAAGAAAAAAAAGGTATTTTTCAGGATCAGAAATGTTTGTTTTCCTCTCAGCCGCTATCTGTGTTTGATTGACAGCAGCTGGCAGGCTGAGCTAAAGCGGGGAACGAGACAAGTGCTGTAGCTAACAAGTTATGAGAAGACAGCGTGTTGTTAGCATTGGTATTGAATAGTAGATCACACAAGCATTAAAATGGACCAAAGTGCTGCAGCTGAGCAGCTAATTAGCTATCGGCCCAGCAAACTGATGTCACAAAAGCATATTTTCCCTGTTGAATATGTGTGTAGTCGCTCGTTCAACAAGCTAAGGTGCAGACAAGTGTGTTCATGTTTGTAAATTAGATAAAAAGAAGACTTTAGCAGGAAAGCTAATGCAGGTTTTTGTCTGTGGCTCTTGTGTTGTGTAGCAGACTGCTGTCTGTAAGTCTGACCATCTGCTGATGGATAGAAAGGTGACGCTAATACTTTATGCAAATGTGTTTAAAAATAAAGCAATTTGATTGGCTGTATATGCAAATAAATCCACGTAGAGAGAGGACTAACGGTAATCCGACAAAGTACTGCAAAAATAGGCACCATCATGAAACCAAAAAATACTAAATAAAAATGTCTTCCTTTTGACTAATGATTTTTTTCCTTAAAGGAGAAATCAGGACATGATTTACAGACCAGGGGTCTCATTTATAAAACTGTGCATAGGATCCTTACTAAAAGTGTACGTACACCCAAAAGCCAAAAATGGCATACGCCAAAAGAAATTCTGATTTATAAAACCGTGAGTCCGCACATCTGTAAGCGATGTTCCCTTTATAAATCACAGATTACCCACAAGTGTGCATACGTGAATCAGCCTCTTATCCCGCCCTGTACACGCCCATTTGTAACCATAAATAGTCAATGTAAAGCACGTCATGAATGCTGATCAGTATGTTAATGACCCTGGCAGTTGTTCTTTGGTTACGCCGAATCATGACGACTGGCGGAGAATAAGCAAAAAACTTCTCAGACGTTCAGGAATTGCTGCAAATTGAATTATAATTTCGGCCTGTTCTTGCACAGTGTAGGGGAACCTGACTACATATACCGTCCAAAAACGGCAGGCATTACGGCACTTGGGGACAGCTTCGATATACCAGACCTAGATTTAACAGAACTATATATTATATCCAAACAAGCCTTAGTGATAAAGTTGAAGATTATATATCATATTTACATAAAACACTTAGCTGTCTGCCATTTCCCTCTGGAAACAGCCCGTTGCCCCCAGACTGGCCAGGACCTGTATTTGGACCGGGATGGCACGGTTCCGGCACGTTGCCCTCTCTACTGGACTCAGTTCAGTACATAGATCCAAGAGCACAGCTTTAGGGAATTTAAATCGGCATATTAGCCAGTCATCATCATGGTCCCTGAAGCCTCTCTCTCTCCTGATTCTTCCATTGGCGTAGTCCTTCTGCAGGGCCAGCAGTGCCATCATGCAGCATTACGCACAGGGGTTACCGCAGTATTTATATGTTTACAACAATTTGTGATTGTTAACACCTTGCCAAAATCACAGAATCAACTAGTGCTATCCCCGACCCAGAGATACAATTTGAAGACGAAAGTCTAATAGGCAAACACACGTTTCTTCATGCAGGTTTTGTTATAAACAGTATTAAAGTTCGGACCGATAACGAGGACATTAAGTGTAACAATTGCGCGAGAGCTTAACGGCTGTATTTCCAGACTTTGACATTTGATGATATATGCACAGTATTAATGACAGATATTTAGTTATTTAGGCTACACTGTGTTCTGCTGTTATCTAATGCTAGGGTGTTTGATGCCATCCTCCTCCTGCGCTCCGTAGCGAACAATGTGACGGTGAGACAGCACCGATTAAATATTAAGAACGAATTTTGATATAAGATTTGAGTTGGAATTTACAAGATGTTTATGGAACAATTATCACTCTGTACAAGCACAAATAACACTGCTGGATTTAATCTTCATGAGAACGTGGATCATATGGAGCGAAAAAATGTGTGTGAGTCATCAATACTTAAAAAATATTACGACTAATCGTTATTCCCACATGTTCTTTCTGCAGTCTGACTTCAGTTCACCTTCTCACCATCTGCGTCGCCAATTCCCATATTCTCCAAAATGTGCGTACGCATGGGTCAGAGTTTGCGTGGAGGACCGCACATTCTGCCGTCAAGTTTGTTTTTTCTAAATCACAACCTTTGCGTGGACATGGCGTACGCACATTTTCAGCCCCGTTTTGTGCGTACGCGACATTTATAAATGAGACCCCAGGTACTGTACGTGTGCTATGGCAAACAAAAAATGCAGTTGGTCTTTAAGTGTTATGTTAAGGCTTAAAGAAGGGTGCTGATGCATGAGGGATGAGGCTGGACTCGCAGTTAAACATCCATCCATCCGAGCTTTAATTTAGAGTTTAATATTTTGAGCACCCCTTTTCTCTGCTGTGGCTCATCATTTTTAAAAAACACCATATTTTTGTTGTACTGCACATTGCTGTAGCTCCTCTTTTCACCCTGTGTGCTGAGCTCTCGGTTTTAGCTACCGAGTGAGGCATCGCACTTCTGTTCCATCTTCGTTGGGAGTCGCACATGTGCAGTACTTAGGTAAGTACTGCAAGCTAATCAGAAGCAGAGTTGGAGGGCGTGACACGCTAGCAGCTACGTGAGCATTATAACGTGTGTTACAAAGTGACGCACGTTCATCATGGAAGAAAAGGCTGGACTACAATAGAGCAGTTTGGAGAACACTATAAAGGAACAGGAAAAAGCCAAACAGCATAATATGAGCACTTTAACAGCTGAGGATTCATGTGGCAAAAGCTGTGTGGAGAGCTTTTTTTTTTTATTTTATTTTTTTTTACAAAATCACTCGTGATCATTTGCTGTCACAGAAATCTTAGTCTCAGCTGTTTGCATCCTCTCATATCACACAGCCAAGGGTGAGTGAGTAAAAAATATACTGTGACAAATGAGAGCTTATCCTATGTGGTGGGGTTTATAGAAAACAAATGATACTGCAATGAACATCCATCTGAATGACCCTGAGGGCAAGACTAATGCTAATCTGACGCTAATCCAGCATCGGTGCCGCTCTAGTTCTCCGGCAATGGAAAGTGAGTTGTGTGAGAGTTGATGTTTGCGAGGAACCTTATTTGGAAGTCTATACTAACCTCTATTTGTCTCTGTCAGCTCGGCAGGAGCTCAGACACAATCTTCTCACCCAGTGTACACAAAAAATCCATTTGATCATCAGTTATTTCAAAGCATGGGCTCTGGTGTTAGCATAAACTATAAACCATTTCTAACGATTTCTGATGTAAAGACAAATGTTCAGTGGTGATGGATTATAGTAGGCGTTTGTGTATTGTGACTAATCTACTGCGTCATGCATTGGGGATGAGAGGGGAATGGTATGAGTGGTGAACATACCCATCGCTCCGGGCCGCGTGTCTATCATGCGGAAGATGGAGATTATACACAGAAAAGGGAGAATTACACATCTGTCACAGCAATGACAAAGAGAAGCAAACACACTTGCAAGAAGACGACTAAAACAACATCAGGTGCAGAAATTACAATGATGAATTGTTAATTACAAATTCAGCGACATAGTATTGATTGAAAAAAAATCTAAATCTGCTGTCACTGGCTCTCTTTGCTTGTAGAATGCTTATTTTAAAAAGGAAGATATGTATGTGCTAAAGTATGCCGTTTTCCTTCAAGCCTTGGAGTTAATCAAATTGGCTAAAAGTGCACGCTGCAGTAATGCCAGGGCATCCCCTTCATCCTTATTTATATTCATAGGGGTCCGGACCTCTCTGCAGTCGAGGTCCCCTGGCCACTGTAATGGGCCTATTCTGCCCATTAATCTCTTTATAGTGACTGAACAAGTTAAGAGTATTCAACTTAGCTTACTTCATTCATTACAATACACTGTTTTACAACCTCTTCTTTTGAACATCTAAACAGAGTGTGGCATACAGTACATGACTTGATGGCTTATGAGGAGTTGAAGTATGGATTGTCAGAGTGTTTCCTATCTGTGTTTGTGTATTAGCATGTGTGTGTGTTCACCATCACTCACCCCTTCACTGTTCTGTCCGCTCTTAGCCAGCATCTCCTGTAGGGCCCGTACTGACAGAGACTGTTCCAGCACAAAGGTACAGATGCACAGGTCTGGAGGAACATACTGCAACAACAGACAAGTGGATCTCAGGTTACAAATGATTACCACAGTTTTTAAGGACACTTTCATTAACTTTACATACAGTGTTCACTCTTGTGTTCTCATTGTAGTAGTTAGTTCAAGTAATAGTTTCAAGCTGCGGGAGACAGATTTTACAGGCTCTAAAAATGCAACTGTCTTCTCAGGCTAAAAGGAGCTACGGAAGACATTTGTACCTCAGAAGACGGAGTTCATTCCTTATGTCGAGTGTTGTCACCTGTGCCAAAAATCTCTACCCCTCTACCATTTAGATGAAAGAAAAGGGCATTTAGGTCCAAGAAGTGTGCAGTTTACTTATTTCTTGGTGATGAAACCTTTGAAACTGTTATCTCATGGGGGGCAGTGAAAACATGCTGGAAACACAACAGCTTTTAAGTTGAAATGAAAATATGTTAGCTAACAGTTACTTATTTACACATCCAGGAGATACAGTACATGACGGATGGAAGTCCAATATTCATTCTCTTTTTAGCTCAGTTTTCGTAAAAATATCTGGTGAATATATGGTCTTGCTGTGCAAAGACTACAGGGCAAAAGAAGCACCATCTACAGTTCAGTAGTATACTGTACAGCACATTCTCAACTAAAGTGTGAACCAAAAAAGTCAAGGCTACTATTACAAAAGCAGCTGCCTCAGAAAACACCCTCCTTTACATTGGCCCAGCATGCTCCTTCCATAACCAAAGCAGCATTAATGAAATTATTACCACAGCCACTTGTCCTGCCTCCCATCAATACTGATTTTGATTTAGTATGTAAATAACTGTTTGCTGCATAAGGAAAACATCCACATATAATATGCGATATTCTGATTAGATGCCCACTTATAAAATCTGTGCTGACTGCTGCATTTTTACCGCACTTGAACCAAGTTCCTCTTAATCAAGTGGGTGATATTCATTAAAAGGTACTTTAAAAACAGATTAAGTGCTCTCTGGTAAGTCTGTGCTCAGATAAGCCAGGTCATGGACAGAGCACTACATGTGCTAGACGAAGAAGATCGACCAAATTGCATCCCAAACCGGGACAGGAGAGGATAGGGGACAATTGCTGACAGAATGAGGGAAGCAGGGATGGAGATATTGTGGGGAAAGGCTACAAGATAAATTAGATCAACACCTGCCCTGGCCTCCTTACTGAGTAGCTCAACTCCTCCCAAACTGGTTCATGTAAATCTAACCTCATTTGCAAACTTCACACAACCCAGTTTCAGGGTAAAGTAACAATAGATTTACAGTCAAGATGCAAATGACCACTACTGTGCACAAACATGGCAATCTGATTATTAAAAACTAAGTCATGTTGAAGTATAGATGCTCCAGGCGAGACTGTGCAAATGATTCAGTGAAACAAACAGAGCTGATTTGATTTATGCCAGTGTGTTGAAGTCCAACAACAGTGCTTCCAGATTGTCTCATTGGCTGACACACTCCACAATCGCTTAATTTAGATATCAACTTGAATAATTTGCTTTATTTTAAAAGACGGTATGAATTTATTTTCATGCTATTGTCGTCCAGACATGCAGAGGAAGACTCAAAACTCCCATAAATGCACTTAAAGTAACAGTTTGACATTTGGGGCAATTCATCCATTGATGAGAAGATACTCAATACCACTCTCATCAGTCAGTTAAAGCGGCTCTAATCAATATTAACAATGGCTGACATGACTATATGTGAAAGGTATCACTCAAAGTGATCAACCCACAGAGAGTTATCACCTGACTCGGCAGTTTCCCTGAGCCACAAGCATCTACTGCTTGACAGCAACTTTTAGATCATTGACAGGCTCTAAAACAGACTCTATAGTACCTGCACAGCACCAAACAGCAGAAGGCCACATTTAGTGAGGAGCATTTATTTCCCTCATGAGTTAGCGGACACCAAAGCAGAGCTAAAATGAGTGAATATTGGATTTGCATTCACCAGGTGGCCAGAAACACGACTCCAAAGAGACCTAATGTTTCTCCGTATCTGCTAAGTGCATAAATAGTTAGCAAAAACTGTTTATAATATGTCAGTGTACTAAGTGGTAAAAACCTGTTTTGCGCTACAGCCAGGAGACGGTTAGCTTAGCATAGCATAAATGCTGGAAGCAGGGTAAACAGCTACCCCAGGCTCCATACAAAAGGTAACAAAAACAAAAGAAACTGCCTACCAGCACCTCTGAAGCTCACTATCACATCATATTTTTTTATGTTTTACCTTGTTTGTTATGTCTGGAGTCACCACTGTTTGCGTGGCAACCTCACAGTGACGAAAGGGTCACTGCGCCAGGTCAAGAAATAGTCCCCTCGTAAAAGAACTTATATACTTCTCTTTTTGTATAGATTACAAAACAAGATACAACTTGGTAATTAGTGAGCTTTGGAGATGCTTTTTAGGCAGATGTTTTTGTTTTTTTTTGCTTTGGACAGAGCCAGGCTATCCGTTTCCCCCTGTTTCTACTCTTTATGTTGAGTTAACTGTCTCCTTCATATTCAACTTCATATTTAATGTAGAGATGAGAGTGGCATCAAACGCTCAACAAGAAAGCGAATAAGTGTATTTCCCAAAATGTCAAACTATTTACACTTAAATATACAACACCTGTACAAACTGTATGCAATATAACACATTTTCAGCATGCCGTTTGGGTTGGGGATGTCTCAACACTGACCAGCCTTCCCTCTAGCACTGTCACTGTAGAAAAATCATAATAAAGAGTTTGGCGGAAAGCAATCCAGCCCCGCCCTTATCTCTCTTGGTGACTAACAGCTGACCTTTGCTCTCTCCAGGCGCAGGACTGTAACAGTAGGTGGGGAGGGGACTACCTGGAGAAAGCAAGGCAGTTAAATGAAGATCTAGAAGAGCTGGAGGTGGTGATGAGTGTCCATCCCTGTCAGGATGTCCTCTTACCAGGAAGAGCAGGGAGACAGTTTTACAGCAGCTTGGACATGCCCGGACATTTGGTTTATGACCAATAGTGTAATGAGGGAAAGAGCGCAGCTAGATTGTGGGCAGGGATAGATGGCCTCTTTATTCCTGTCTCCACAGAGAGAGTCAGAAAGGGCAAAGCTGATTGCCCTGAGGAGGTGATCTCATACTCTGTCATTCCTTTTCAGCTTAATTGGTGGAGCTGCTAAAACTGTTAATTGAAGCAAGGAGCTAAAACAGAGGATTTGCAAATAATCAGTCAGTTGGCGTATATGATGAAGTCCGGCTTGATTCACACACTGTACACACAACAAAGACACAGCATCACTGCCATTATGGTATGTGGGCATCTACCCTCCAGTGGTCGTAATATTGAGTCACTGACAGGCAAGAGCTGCTGGTCGTATATCACAATCAACTAGCTTCTTACAGGCTGATTGATGTTGCCATTTAAACTGTGCACACTCTAAATCAACCTCATCCTGCGGTGCTGGTTCTGTGCCCCATTACTAGACTAGTTCACCAAGGACGAGGCATCTGATTCCGCTTCCAAATTGCCATCTGGGTTTTTTCACCTCTTCGTCAAAGGTGGGGTGATGCCTTTTCATAAAAAAAACACAGGCCATGAAGACAAAGTGCAAGATAGAGAGAATATCCATCACACCTGTCAGGTGTAATTACCATCCAATATGGGGTGAAAGCTTCAGCTCTCTCTGCGCACAATACCCTCACCAACATACACACACATCCTATTTATGAGAGCTGTTGGAGGGCAGGAGGGGGCTGTTGAAAGGAGAGAAGATACTAAATGCCACGAGTACATGGGTCTTTTATTCCTTCTTATTTTAGCCTCCTTTCCCTGAAAAGCATCTGTGTGTCTCTGACACATTTGCACACTGTATATGCCTGGTGTCATAGCTTGAGCGAAATGAATCTCAGACAATACTAACAGATTATGATTAAAAGACTATCAATGGGGGAAAAGCCCATTAGGCCTGCTGTCAACAGGCTTTGCTATGGGAAAACAATAATGCTAGATAAGAATTACTGAAATTGTTGGGTCTTTGTAAATTATAGAGTGTGGTCTAAACCTACTCTATCAGTATAGTGATTTGATACTAAAAATAAAATTGAATTGAATAAGCAGCAGAGCAACAAGGGCCGGAGAAAGGTGAAAGTGTCTTGGGATTGGTACGGTGCTCTCCAACAGCCAATCATTCCGATATTTCTGCCTACTAGCTTGATCACTGTCACGTTGAGAAAAAAAAAAAAAGGTTCAGGATGCGCTTCATAATTTTCATTTCTTTGTTTGTTGCACAAAAGTGCAATAAGGTGGCAACCTGCTGATTACAAAGGCAAACAATTAAATCTACCTCAACTGTCATAATTAAAACTTTGCACTTAGTCGCACAAACCATCGAATGCATCAGCATCTACAGCTACTGCTCAGCTGCAATAAAGCTGTAGGCAATAAGAGCAAATGACAGCAGTGTTTACGAAACAATCCATCAAACACGTCCAGTGGCGTCATTTCTGGGAATTATCATCCAACGGCGGGCCCACTGAGATGCCATGTCGTTCCTTAACCCTCGGAAGAAAAGCTCATCAAGAAGACTGTGGTGGCTGTGAGCTGTTGCTCCAGCTTTGATGGTGTGCTGAGCTGCCTTTCTGTGCGTCTCCGCTTGGCTTCACTGAATCTTTGCTGGACCTAAACAAGGATTAACTATATGGATTGGTTTCCATGGAGCTCTCACCCTGCGTGAACGCATCCTTTCATCCGGTTCAAATAACTGCTTCATGTAACATTTGTTGATTATATTCTGAATGTGCATGTGTGCGTGAAAATATAAAGTTGATTATATAACTGCAGAGAAAAACTATCAAATGAAGTAGATGTTTTTTGATCAAGGAGCTCAGCAGAGACATCCAACACACAATAACATGTATCCACTGAATATTTTTCAGATCAGAAGGAATCAAACCGTGCAACAGTGTGCCTACCTTCGCCTCAGATGTGGGCTCCAGGTAACACAGCCGATTGCCCAGCCCCTCAGCAGCCAGGCAGAACTTGCGATTCTCCTTCTGGATGCAGGCCACGCACTGGAGCACCACTTCATCATCCTGTCAAGAGAAAACAGACTTTAGTCAGTGTGTCTGTGCATGCAGACGCCGCGAGTGTGTGCGTCATGTCCCGAGAGAACCCCACTTCACCCACACACATGCACATAATTTCAGGGGAGACTCTTGTGCTACTAAAGGCCTTAAAAGTGTTTTGTCTCTGGTCATTTCCCTCCACAGTGGTGGAGAAACAACAGGAGACTGTTGGACGCAATAACACAACTCTCAAAAATATAGTCTTTATACTGGAACCCCTGTGTGGTCCTTATAGCGGTGTCACTATTGCTTTTTGTGTTTGTTTAATGAGGTACTTTCAAAATAAGACAAATAATATGTACAACCACAAACAATAACTTGTATAATTTAATGCCTAATTTGTAATTATTTTTTTAAAATCTAGAAATCTTGGGAATTAACTATTTTAAAACAAGCAGTGCATTTCTAATAAGTCTGACATTGAGTTTTGACAAGTTTCCTTTTTGGAATTTTTACACGAGGATCAATAAACTCACATGTAATTTTCAGGTAGCATACCATACTTTGCTTAAACTTTTAAACCAAACAGTGAAATGCACCACAAAGAGTTAATTCTAATACAAATACTGTATATTTTCCAACCTTCTCACAAGTTATCCTTTTTTTCCTCGGTCTCCGCCCGGCTAATTGGAGGGATTTCCCGTCTAAATGTGATGATCAAACAGAGACCATCCATAATTGATACCTTTGAGTCCCATCTCCTATAGGCCGTTTACTCTGTTTATATGGTACAAATGAGGCAATTGATTGGAGCGTTACATGTTTAAAAAGAATATAATGTCCAAGTGAATTAATTCATTATTTATGGAAAAGAGGCATTGCGTGGCTTTGATGCTGCATACGAATTATGTGTGCATATATTTGAGAATGAATGTCTATATTTGTTATACTTCTATATATATGTATCTAAGAAATGTCTTGTTGGAGTCCAAAATGTGAGCACAGCAAAGCCAAATACAGTGTCACAAGAAACTAACTAAACCCCCCAATATGCATTCTTTTGGGAGAACAGCTGAAAACAAACATCTGATGCTGCTGTTGTGTAAATGGCTTGATTACGTTTAAAGTACTGGCCCTGTGAACGCTGAGTTGGACATAGTTACTCTTCATAATAGCAGAGCAAGCGGAAATCTGCTGATATGGGCTGCTATGGGATGGGGAAGCGGGGAGCAGCTTCTGCACAATGGCCAGCTGCATTATTTAATGTAATGTAAGGGGGATTTTGCTGAGAGCAGAGTGCAGCAGTAGTAGTAGTAACAGTAAAGCACTCTGTTATAGTGTAGCATGATGCACGAAAGAGAGAGAGAGAGAGAGAAATATTACCAGTATCTACGTGTCTGAGTGCATGTGTGTGTACAGCTTTGTTTTAAACATTTGTGTGCATGAAAATCAATATGACAAACCTCAGGGCCCTCAAAATTCACGCATGACACGTTTTTGTTGATCCAGAGAGAGATTCTAATGCAAAGAACATTGTGAGCGAAGAAAAGGGTGTCCTTCATCATAATACCACAATTATTTTTAATGTGATACAAAGTTTGTCTTATAATATTAATGACTAGTGATTAGTAACTTGCTGATGTATTTACATCATGAGTCGTTCATTCCATAAGACAGGAACCCAGCATTAGGGATAAGGTTGGGCTCAAATAAAGGGAAACACTGATGGGGAAACAGATTTTGACCCAACTCCAGCTCTAATGTGGAGGCACTCCCTTGCAAAAAAAAAATGGACTGGAAAGTGAATAAATAATACAATTAATAATAAAGTATTTTCAGTACTTAATCATATCTTCATGAATATCATTATCAAAAAAACAGCCTGCAATGTCATAATCCTATTTACAGTATGGGGTCCATACATTGTGTATGTACAGTAGGAAGCAGATATAAATGCGATAATACTGACCTGCTGGAATTGATTGAGCCATTCATGGGACTGTTATGGGAAAGTCTTCGGATAATGCTGCCAGTCTTGGCTCAATATGAAAATGTTATTCAACTCAGATGCAGATTGAAATGAATAGCCCTCTACAGTTAATCAACACTTGGCTGGGTTGAAACATGCAATTGTTCTCCCTGTTGAGGGAGTGAGCATAGGGTTGATTTGGGCAATATAAGAAGGGTATTGATCCACGTATCGCATTCCTGCCTGTCTGAGTGCCCACACACACACACACACACCATTGTCTCTCTTTCTCTGGGTCTCTTCCTCCTTCCGTCACCAACCCCTCTTACATCTGGCTGCTACAGAGGAGGAAGGAGCACTCACTGCTATCAACCATTCATAAATTGAAGCTCAAAGTGATCAGACTGGAAGGAGAGAAGATACTCTCCTCAATTTGGAGATGGGTTAGTTTACAAAATCGGAATAAAACCTCAGACTTTAGGTGTTTCTACTCCTTTTAGCTGACTGTATGCAAATATATCTATAGCAACAATGAGAAAGGTCAAGCAGAATCAGAGTGTTGTATAGACAGCCAAAGAGATACTGGAACGTCCGGGTTCTGTCAGAGGGAAGGAAACCTAATTTACATCATCACCATGAATTTTGTAATAATAAAGGACAATTCAGGGGATCACCAAAGTGATAACAAGTCATCTACACAGCTAGCGTGGCTAAAAAAATACTCTCAATGCGATTGCATTGAAGTGCAGAAGCTAGTGGAACAACGGCCATCCCAAATGTGATGTCAGGGCTTCAGCGCTTTTAAGATTCAAGTAAACAATCGCTCACGAAGTGAGCAGTCTCCAAGGGCACATTGAGATTGAATTTCACTCTATTATAATACTCCCGCTCTCATACTGTACTCTCTCATTTTTATTCCTTTGTTCTGTGTAAATTTGTGTGTTGTGTATGCACCACCAACAACAATAGCATAAAACTCCTATGAGAATTGTGTGAGTAGCACTGGAGCATATCAATGAGCGGGCCGTGATGACAACCTGGCTTGTTTTCTTGGTTTCAACCAATCACACTCTCTTGGTGCATTGCACAGGGGAATAATGACATTGATGGAGATTTCTGCATAGCGACAGGTAGTCATACCAAAGGTTTCCTCAACAACGCTGCAGTAAGTCAATCAAGCAATGATTTTGGGCTGAGATGAAAGACTCCTGTAAAACACAAAAGTGTTGTGGGTGTAAACCTGCCAGTGCTGCCCTAACGGTCTGACCTTGTAGTGCTCCTGGCATGGACTTATGAACTGACAATACGGCTTCTAAATAAATTATCATTATTGATGATCGTAAAGAGTGATTACAGAGTTTAGAGGAATGTAATGGGTTGTTATGGCTCATGAAAAAAATAATCCTGGCATTAGGCCCCTTAGAAGTGTGCAATTATTTAAAGAGCATCTCTTTTTCTCTGCCTCCCTTTTCTCCCCAGCTTGGTTTTTATGTACATATGCATTTTTGATTCCAGCCTTCCAGACAGCAAAGATGAGAAGTCCAGGGTTAGTGGAGTGTAAATTATTCTGTTGAAGGCTTCCTCTCAAGTACTGGAATAAGTAGAAGCAGTCTGAACCAAAACACTCTCAGGAGAAGTCTGGAGTATCTAAGCCCAATAGATGTCTACAGCATTTCAGCAGGTAGTGCAGTGCATGCCATCAGCTCAATGTAGAGAGACTCTTACCAACTTATTGTGTACTGCGCAGAGCTGCAGTCAGGGCTTTGGCAATGTATTCTCAAGTACATCCTGGAGGGGCTACAATAACTACTGTAAAGCTGAAGTCACAAAATGTCTTACACACACAAGCTGGAGTAAGAGAAGAAAATAAGATTCTTCCCGTTTTTGGGTGTGATGGCAGTTAAATTGCTCCGGTATTTCGTGTGTTGCTCCAATGCCTCCCATAAGGCTTGTATTACCACTGCTTGCACTATGTTACACGAAGCATCCATGACATCACCATCGCTCATCTTCTTTCATGTGAGATATTCTAACTCAAGTTTAAAGTATCAATGCTGCAGAGAAAATAAACACTGCATAATAAGGACTTTGGGGGTTACAGTGTTACCACAGCCACAAGACAGGAACAACATGACAAGCAGTGGCATTATTAATGTGTCTCCTGTTTAAATCCATTCTAAACGGATTTCAGCCTCTCAGATGCCTTAACACCCGAAAGAGCCACAAGCTATGCACCCATGTCAACAACATGTTCTGTCACTTCCTGAAAAAGTGGTAAATAAAGCTTGCACATAAAGCTGAATTGCAAAAATTGCGTCAACTGAAACTACCAATCGTCTGTTGGCATGCCCGAGTCTTACAAAAATAAATTGGTGCGAAATGGTTTGTAAATATAAATAAGACAATAAGACAAGACAATTACACCTTCCGTAAAGAAGAAATTGCCATTGCTAAGTATGCCCCATCAAAGTAAAGGCTTGTGGTGATAAAATCCAGACTGCTCCCTGCCTCGCTCTTTGAGGTCAGATTTGTTCTGTCTTCTTCAGCTTGATCCTGTGCCAAATATTCATCAGCAAACTGATCCTAGGGTGGCACCGAGCAGCCCTTGGGAGAAGGTTGAAGGGTATGGCAGCACAGGCGAGAGGAGTGGAAAAAAAGAAAGGCAAGTAGATTGGCAATGAAAAATCTCCTGCAAGCAAAGCCAATGCACCACACATACACACAGCAGAACACAGCACTTGCCTCCACTTGCCTTTGTCCCTGTGTGACTTATACAGTGTACTGGCTAATAAGTCTCTATTCTCACCAGGGGCTTGCTGCCAGTCAACACTGTACACAGGCTGGCTCACACACCGTGACTTTGTTCTGGACAGATTGATACAGCTGGTCGGGCACTGCAGAACAAAATACAGCTGGGCAGTGGTTGCACCCCCTACAAGCTTTCACTCCTGCCTTGTCTTTCTCTCATACCCACACACAGACAGAGTAGGAGCAGAAAAAGACCAGGTGTTTCCCAGGCCTATTAGAAGGCTATTCACAGCAGTAATAGGAGAGGAAAGGACCGCAGTCTATAATGGTGCACTATTGAATTATTGGCCTAACCTGTTCATGCCTCCTGGTCATGTTAGGTGTAAATGTTAAATATGATGTAACGTTACAGTACAACTACCTCTGAATCATTAGAATCCAAAAGGATTTAGGACCAGGTCATTTGTCACTTGCGCCTGGTTAGTTCACCTGGTAGAGCGGGCGCCCATATATAGAGGTTTACTCCAGCGGTTGCGGGTTCGACTACGACCTGCAGCCCTTTGCTGCATGTCATTCCCTCCCATTCTCCCCTTTCCAGTCTAAGCTGTCCTAAAGAAATAAAAACCTAAAATGCACAAAAAAATAATCTTTAAAAAAACAAACATTTGTCACTTTAAGAGTGTATTTGTCACTTTAAGAGTAAATAATTAATTCGTAAGAGTAATTACATACAGTGTGAGGTGCATACCTTATTTCTTTCTTGCCATCTTTCTCTATAGTATAATGATCCTATAATGTCGGATGGTAGATTATGTTGGACTGTACTCCTTTGTAGTGCACAGTAATACCTGCATTCATAAAGGATTGGCAATTAAATTTAATATATAATATGGCCCTCTAAATTTATTTTTGGCAGTTATGCTACTGCTTGTAGTGCTAAAGTGACTTCCTGTTTAGTTGATAGCATTTGATTAGACGGTGCTACAGATGTTTCTTAGCAGCTAATTTACACATTACTGACGTCTTCACTAGCGGAGACATTTCTTACATTTTAATGGTACAACCTTAGAAAACCACTAAAAAAGTTACTAAGAACTTAAAGTAAGAAGGACATTACGCACAAACTTACTAATAATTTATAAATAGCTGGTCCCTCATACTGTAGTTGTTAATGAGGATCAAATCAAGTCACTTTCTTAGCACCAAAACTATTTGTATGACAAATATTATTAGACCATCTTATTGGTCCTCCAGTATCAGAAGAAGCACTGACAAGAAATGTTTGTTCTAGAATATTCTGGTGGATATTACACATGCTTTCTGCTGGCTTACTGTTGAAGTATTCATAGACTTGCAGCTTAATGCTCTCTTACACTGTGGTGCGACACCAGCAGAAATGGAAAGAGCAAGAGAAAAAAAAGGTAGTCGAGGAGTGAAGCTTTGTTCTCATGAGTGAGTGTTGCTGTGTAAATGGGAGCACCAATGCTCATCTTGAGGCACACTGCTGGACATGCTGCCCCCAAAGCACAGACAGCCCAATAAAGAGAAAGAGAGAGAGAGAGAGAGAGAGAGAGAGAGAGAGAGAGAGAGAACGAAAGTCAAACAGAACTACAGAGAGCACAAGGAACTCACACAAACACACATTATTAAAATCCACAGGCCAGAGTGACACTATAAATTCATCTCGACATCCGCAAAAATTTCAGCCTCCTTTAAAGGCTTTGCTTGGGGTGCTGAAGATGACAGCTTTACAGCTTGTTATTGAACAGTGTCAGTCCCTGGCACAAAATGCATGCAGCTGCATTGTGGACTGCAGTGGCATGGATACAGAACGAGGTTGGAGAATCATTCAACACATCTCCCATTTGTACACAGTGTGCTCTACCTGTAGATCTTAACTTAAAATCTGAAAATATCGAGTCAAGTAAAGAAAATATAAAATATAATTTGCAATGTCTCAATGGACGTTACAGGTCCCCATCAACAACAGTTCCTGTACCAATCTAATTTCTCTACACCACTATCTACAGTAAGATTTTTGCCCTCTGAAAAGTAGCTAAACTGCTATTTTCTTTCTCGATTACAGCTTGGTTTGCGGTAGGTAATTGGCTGAAAGGTCTGTTGACACTAAGTCGACTTTCTAAGAATAAATAAACAAGATAATACCACCAAGGCACTGCAAAATAATCTAATCTACGGTGGTTCAATAGTCCCATCCATATCTGATCCTCTCAGGTATGTATATGTGTGTGTGTGTGTGTGTGTGTGTGTCATCTGGCGCATATTGCGCTTCAGACCTGGACTGTCTAATCACTGTAGGCAATTTAATTACACAATCACCATACACTCACTCTATACAGCTGTAAACAGCAGCAACCATATGGATAGAGGCAATCCATCTCGGAGATTGGACGGATATGGCGATCACTGTGAGCCAAATAGCTCAGAGTGAAAAATGGCTACATCTTAAATGGCACAGAATGTGTGTAGCTGCTGTTAGCTCAGCACTCTAACAGTATATTAGAGCGTAGACATTACGTAAAAGTTAAAGTATTATTCCATTAAAATGAGGGCTGCTACAGGTCATGTGAGGAGACTACTAGGTGAGCCCTGCAGGCAGATCAAACCCCTCCCAGGTCTAGAGGCATTTAGCCTGTCTGCATGCTTCAGTGCCGTAGGAGCAGAGCAGGGAAGCTGTAAAGTGTTTCATTGCACCTTGCAGCATTTCTTCTCCTCCCCGGCGGTGACTTTAATGTGAAAGGCTAAGTAAGCATTTTTATATCACTTCCTTGCTTTAGGCTTCCACTGTCTACACTGTCTATACTATTGAACAGACAAAAAGGAAAAACATGGCAATGGAACATCTCTGTGATGTTTTAAGTGCTTTGACATGAGACAATGCAACGACTATGGAAGGAGATTGGGCTAGTATTTCACTTTACCTCGCTTGACTACATGATGGCATTGGGGGGCAATATGTGACAGCGCTATAGTCGGGGCTTAGGAACAAACTTCTCACTCCCTCTGCTTCCTCTCCACAAAGTAGCTTTAGTTACCAAGGGAATTGAGACTTTTTGTGGCAGAACACAGCGAAGTGAAAATTGGCTGCTTCTACTTTCTGACAAGCAATGTGTTGTATTTTAAGAAAAGAGCCTTTTTGGAGGTCCAAAGGGAGAGCAGCACTAACATGTGCATTTGCAGACTGATCTCATGAAGTGGCGTATGTATGACACGCCAATTCGTATGCCATTATTGGCGTGTTATCAAGACGCATACTCGCTTTTTAGCATGTTTATCAAAGCTGTTCGGCCTCCATTGACTTACATTACCTTGCGATTGCGTGTGATTTGACGCCGTAGCGAGTAGTATGAAAGGCCAAAAATCCGCGTAAACACAGGACCTTCACCCAGGAGGGGATTGTGTCCCGTGTGTGATGTTTCCTTTCCATGTTCCTTCTTTTCCTAAACCCAACCCCGTTCTTCTTTTCCTAATTCCAACCGGCTCTTTTTTTCCTAAACCCAACCCGCGTGTGACATTTCCTAAACCCAACCGTAGCCTCCAGATAACACGTAGCCTTGCGATAACACGCCACATGGCTTTAGAAAGTGTGTATGTTTACGCTGTGACGTTGCAGACTGCCGTCCGCTGTATACAGCGCAGACATACACGCGGATAGCTCAAAATGCGTACAGATAACACATCACTTGGCTTTAGGAAAGTAACCTGTATGTTTACGCGAAGTCATGATGTCATGTTGGCATTTGTAATCATCCTGGGTCCAGGAAGCTAAGCCTGACTCACAATTTCAACTGTGTGACGCTAGAGAGAGGCCGAAGAGGTGTGGAAATGGAAATTACACCTTGCTTTCAGGTCAAGAAAGTGGAACAGTGATTGCAGTGATGCCACAGCCTGTGCCCAATCCACAAGGAAATTATGGCATGTCATTTGCTGTAGGATAAATCAAACTACAGAAGTTCAATGTCTACAATATCTGTCTGCCAATGTGTTAAAGAAATAGTCGACATTTTGGGAAATACGCTAACCGGTTTTTGCTTTCTTGCTGAGCGTCAGATGAGACAACCAACACCAATCTTATGTCTGTACATTAAATATGAAGCTGACGGTTTCTTGGCCTAACATAAAGGAGAAACAGAGGACACAGCTAGCCTGGTTTCATTTGTACAAAAAAGTTTAAAAAAAAAAAAAAAAAAGAGTAAGTTTAAAAAAACACAACTTGGGTGCCGGGGTAGCTCACCTGGTAGAGAGGGCGCCCATATATAGAGGTTTACTACTCGACGCAGCGGCCACAGGTTCGACTCCGACCTGCGGCCCTTTGCTGCATCTCATTCCCCCTCTCTCTCCCCTTTCAAGTCTAAGCTGTCCTATAGAAATAAAGGCCTAAAATGCCCAAAAAATTTTCTTAAAAAAAAATAAATAAAGAAAAAGCACACACAACTTGCAGTTGGGGTTTCTTTGCAAAGGCAACTAGCGAGACTCAGATTTTGTACAAATAAAACAAACGTGTTAATTAGTCAGCTTTAGAGGTGCTAGCTTTATTTATGGAAAGACCCAGGCTAGCTGTTCCCCCCAGTTCAAGTATTTATGCTAAGCTAAACTGCAAAGCTTATTTCTCAAAGCAGGGGGAAACAACGAACCTGGCTCTGTCCAAAGGTAATACAAATTACCTCTAAAGCTCACTAATTAAACCATTACAACTTGTTTGTTTAATCCATACAAAAACCCAAAGCGTGAAAATAGAAGAAGAATGTATAAATATGCAGGAGGTTATGTGCTGGAGCTATTCCTTAGTCTGGCCCGTGAGTTCCTGGGGTCTCAGCAAATGAGATATAAAATGTTAATACATAAGTCTTTGTGTTACAATGCATGTAAGCTAACCGTCTGCTAGCTCCAACTTCATATTAAAACATACAGAGTAGTTCTGATCTTCTCATCTAACGCTTGCCAAAAAAGCAGATAAGCACCTTTCTTATAATGCTAAACTATTCATTTAAAACAGACTCAGCAAGTGCAAGCATGGTCACATTTAGGCCATGCTGGGTAATGGAGATGTGATCCAATCACCCTATAAATCCTACAATTCCAAAGCTCTAAAGGGAACATTGCCCTCAACAATTAGCTCTTGCCAAGAAAGACACATCTTTATATTCAAACAGATATGTTTTTTACCCTGTTCGGCAGAGACCTGGACAGTGTAACAGTATTACACTTGGTCCCTATATAAAGTATGCACTAACAGTGATCGCTGTGTCAGCTTCTCCGGGATAAAAATATGCATTGTCCTTTAAGGCCTGACCTGAGCCTAATTCTTAAGAGCACTCATCCACATGCTTGCACAAAGGAGAGCTGATATTGAACTACAGCTGAGACACCGCTGTGTCAAACTCTATTTGTTTGGGGACCGGTGACGATGCCCAGGTGAAGAGTTCCGGTGTCAAAGCTGATGCACAGCTGAGACTCAGAGAAACGGATCACATAGGAAAATAGAAGGCAGATAGAAAGAGAGAATGCTGAAATCGTTTGACCAAATTTAGGGACACATCACCCTGAGCAACATAAATGCTCTACTATCTCTATGCATTCCCTCACCTGCAGGGCTAGACACAGACCTAAGCTACAGTACCTGCCATGTGCCATGTTAGCAGAAAATACTCTCAAAATATGTTGGGAACTGATGAGGGTAATGTGGGTTAAGTATGTGCTGGCATTCATGTGTGCGTCGGTGTTCATGCAACCCCCATGATTATTCAACCCTGCTTGCTGGCAGGGCTGGATATTGCATTTTTTTATAACACACATCGTTGACTCTGCAGCAACAAGATCCAATAAAGAGGGTGATATCTGCTCGTCTGTGCTGGCGTGGTGCAACGCAGTGGTTGTTAAAGATGTATAAATCTTTTATGAGGTGGGAAAACGCCACCGTTGTCAATATCAGATGAAAAGGCAGAGACTCTGGCAACTGCCTAGAGGGAGAACATCACTGGATTTTCTCAACACAGCAATTGTCGTAGCGCCGGATGCACCTATGTGTGAAAATCCTGCAAATTACTCAATTACACACTTTTAGTCGAGTCAATAAAATGCTTCACTAACATGCTCTGGTTGCACTGGGAGTACCTTGCCCACAGCATAACGATCCAGGATTACATTTTCAGAAGACTATCAAGGTTTGCTTAAAAACTCAGTAAACTCAGAAAGACACTCAACGTTCTCCTACAAAGTGAGCCTCAACAGCAGCAGATTGCAGCAGTAAACACTCCTCTGAACGGCCTATTAGGGGCACAGTGGGGAGACAGAACATTGGACATAATTACGACAGATCTATGCCAGAGCTGCTGTATGTAGGAGGGGAATGATTCACAAGCACAGCCAAGTAGTGAGCGTTTTAATTATTTTTATCCATGGTAAAATGTTTGAAACACTGACATTGTTTCAGTGGTAACAGGGAAATCCTAAAATGTTTCAGTTGCACAGCATTTACTAACACTTAAGAGAGGTACGTTCTCAGAACGTGAACTAATAGATACAACACTTCCTCTTGGTTTAGTTAAAACATGGTGTACATGTTTCTTATAACTATGTAACTGTGTTAATTTGAGTTCCATCACCAGATGTCCGCTCTACTACATGAGTGTATCCACATAAGTAACTAGAATACATCTTCACAGGAAGCCATACGTTTGGTCACGGCTTCAGATTCAGATTTGAATCTGTTTAATCTGGCAGAAAGTGGTAAATGAGCCAAACCTTTTCTCCCTGGATGGATTTGGTGCCATGCTTGCAGCTAATTACAATTGAGGAGGTTATTCTTTGTTTTTGTTTTGGGTAAAATAGCAGCAAACAGTGACACCTTGAAAGAGGATATAATTGATGCGGTGCAGCACAACCCACCGCACCTCATCATCAAATGATTGAGAAAACAGAGATAAAACTGAGAAAGCTTGACAACACCAGGGAGACTCACAGAAACAAGCCAACTGTATTTCTTCTTTTCTTGATTAAGAAGAACCACTATAAGCTTACATGTAGCATCCACATACTTTCTATTCTACTTCTGCCATACCTATCACATTCCTATTTCAAAATATAGAATTGTCAGACATTTTAGGAAATACGCTTTCTCGCGATGAGTTAGATGAGAAGGTCCATACCAGGGTCCTGTCTGTCTGTTCAAAAAGCTACAGAGGCAGCAAGCAGGCTGTTAGCTTAGCACAACGACGGGACGAAAGGAGAAACAGTTAGCATGGCTCTGTGTAAAGGTTAAACAAAATCCACCTAAAGCTCATCTATTAAGATGTTTTTTTACAGTTTGACAGAGACTACAGTAGCTCCCCTTGCTTCCAGTATTTATGCTAACCTAAGCTAACTAGCTAAATATCAATTAATCCTATAAGGTCAGGGCAGGTAATTCGATTAAGGATGTGACATCACTCTGTTAAAACCATGTAGTATTTTAAAAATACAACTAAAAACAACAGCCAACAACCTAGCACATAAAACAGTGCTAGGTTTTATGAATGAATGTGCACTCAACTGCTCCGAGCGTAGCAAAAAAAAAGAAGAAAAAAGATTATTTTAGAAGGCAAAGGTGAGAAAGCAACACACAAGTAAAATAGTGTGGAGGGCACATATTTTGATCTACCAGTGACTAATGGATAGCCACAGCCTTTTGGAGTGCAGCATATTCAGAAATACATCCTTGTATCTGTGAGCCAACACTAACTGCCAAGAAGCAATGGCAAAGAGAAGCAGAGATAGCCCTGTTAGCTATGGAGGAGGCAGCAGCTAACAACAGGCTAACAATGGCTGGTGGTGGCAGAGCCTATGTTGCAAGTGCACATATGGTTTGGGTTAAATTTAAACAAGATGGCAAGAGGTGAAAGGAAATGGAGAACAGGACCAAAGCTTTAAACTACACAGCGGCAGTGCGAATGTACTGCAGGATACATAAAGCTAACTGGCTAACACATCGCCCTATAAGTAGATGTGTCATATTGTGCTCAACATAAATTATGTTTCAAGCATTATTTTGGGTAATATGACGTTACACAGATGAAAACAACTTGCTAATGTTTCCTGCATTGCCAACAAGATGAGCAGCCCTGTTTGAAAGTGGTGTGCAACAATGTTATGTTTGCATGTTTTCTGTACGCTGCCAGTGGAGCTTGCAGGATTAATTACACTGCATTGTTGTTGGTCCAAAGCAGCCAACCGTGGATAGCAGGAGGTGGCCAAAGCAACAAGACGTTACAGAGAACCAAAAGTGCTAGGACTCATCGACATCAGCGCTATTAGTAAAGATAAGGGAGAAAAATCATTTTGCCTTTGAATAAAGTGAAATGTGCCAGGGAAGG
Source organism: Sander vitreus (assembly GCF_031162955.1). NCBI lineage: Eukaryota > Metazoa > Chordata > Actinopteri > Perciformes > Percidae > Sander > Sander vitreus. Next base: position 17,557,700 of record NC_135874.1, read on the forward strand.
GTTGGTCTGGGTACAACAGCTATTTTGTCACTGGTGTGAATAACAATTGGGTGTTATTTATTTGAATGTAATAAGAAACATACAACACATTTAAAATAGGTTTGTAAGTCCAACCACTTTTCAGAAAGCCTCTCTTTTTGCAAATGCTACCATGTAATTAATAAACGTTCATGAGTTTTGATGGGGAAGTGGACGTTTGTTAGGCATAGATATGCATTTTGAAAGTAGTGAAATTACATTAATTACAAATCGAATGGGTCTTGTTTTATTTGTTTTTTATGATTACAGGTAGGCAGCCATACACTGTTAATATAATTCACTTTAATACATCTGGTTATTGTTTTCTTTCAGGCTATAACTATATATACAAACTATAGTGTGAGGGATAAACTCATTCAAGTCCTTCTCAAAGGTGGCACTAATCATCACTGAAGCTTTGCACAGTACAGGTGTAATATTTTAATGGTTGGTATTTAATATCTTTTAATAATTAAATAATTTTGATGCTGGCTACATGATAAAAACTGTTTCCATATCCAAAAAGTGGCGAGTTTTATGGAGTGTTAAGTATTAAAAATTGGTTTATGCATGACACCTCTGAATTACTATTCATAATTTGCTAGAGGGAAATTGTCTTAGGTCAAAGAACCAATATATGTATTCAATGACAATTTAGTATCTGCTAATGGATTTTGAGTCCACATTAGTCAATACTGTCATATCAAGGCTTGCCACCCTCTGATTCTATAGTTGCAAACATAAATGGCACACATGTTGGAGGTCTACAACCAAAGAGAAAAGAACAAAAGTCTTCTTTGGGAGGCCGCTTCCTACACCGTCTTATTAAATATTCATGCTCTAAAACACCAGATTAATCAGGCCTGCTTACTGCATGCCACTGATATTATTGAGGAAATTTCTTAATTTGGTGGCACGATCAATAGCTCATTACAGCAGCTTTACACTGGGCTGTCTCTGGGCAGGCCTGCTGGCTTAATTCCCTCTACATCACAGGCCTATCTTATCCGTCCATCTTCATCACGCAACACAGAGAAACAGCCTTCTGCTGAACAGCACTTCCATACTAAACCTTACACAAACTTACTTTTCTGCAAGTTGAGTTTTTGAATGGGCGATATGAAAGAAATCAATACTGCAGTAAGGATATGGAAGTATGTACAGTGCAGAAAAATGTATTTGATCAACACCATGCCTTATACATGATATAACGTTGCATTCTGGGTAGTTTTAGATCCAGAACAAGAGAACCACTATGATAAAACTGAGCCCTCTCAACAGTTCTACAGGGAATCAGAGGGGAAGCCGTTAGTTTTTCGATTTTGCCTTGGGTTTAGTCTTCTTTACTGTTCAATGCAATTAATAGTATGTTCGACATTAGAAATTGTTAGGACACTACATACTTTGAACCTGTGTTGTCATTACAGAAGCATGGTCACTTTTGGTTTTAAATCAATGTATAATTTCTCATAACACTTTCATGAAAACCCTGTCACAAGAGTTTAAGGCTATTTAAGGTGCAACCCTGTTATGAAAACTAAAATAAATAATAAAGAAATAGAACCATTTGATTTCATACGTGCCCAGAAATAAATAATTACATAGAAATAAGGAACGTCAAGCATTCTTACGCGATTCAGTAACAGCTGGTAAAAACATATGTCAAAAACGCTCGACAAGACAATATTCCCCATTGTAGAACAAGAATTTTTCATAGTGAATCTCTGCGCATAAATCTGCACCATTATGCTCAAAAATCCTTCTGGGTTGCTAATGAAACTGAGCTATTACTTTTTTAATTCAACCATGAAATGACAGCAGACCTCATAATAACATTAAAGCTCCCCTCCTTAGTGTCAAGTAGAATGCGATGATGTGCTGACCTGAATTCTCATCAGTGAGAATAATTTCATGGTGATCTCTAATAATTATACACAAGGCAAGTGACAAAGTAACAGGAGGAGCCAAATATGAAGCAAGTCAGGCGTACTTGTAGCGCCAAAATTATGCACAAACAAGTATCAACTTAGATATAGTAAAAACAAAGTAGGCTTGTGATGAAAGGTCAGCAATAACCTGGAACACCTGTGCCTTGGCCCCACTAAAGATGCTTCTGTACAGTTTTATAGGAGTGCACACTGCAGATCAAGGGCACCTTTGGTTGCCTCTGGGCCATCATGGAGCTGTTAGATGCAGCCTCCACCCTAACAGGATCTCTCGCTACACCATTTCAAACTGGAGGGAACATCCTCCAGTAAACATACAGCACAGCATATAGATACACAAAGTAGCACATGTCAATAACATGTAAAGCCACAATAGATCACAATGGATGTGAAAAGAATAAGAGCCACAGGGAGACGAGATATAAAAGTGAAAAGCAGGAAAAAGTGAAACTGAAATGTCAAAAGGGAGAGAAGAGCAACAGCAACAAAAGAACAAGAAAGAGACACTCAGCAGGGTGTTCACAGAGACATATGTGGGTGGAAGCAGCAAGCTCTGGTACTGATATCAGGGGCACATAGCATATCCAAAACTAACACTTTACTGCTTTACGGTCTTATGTTTTTACCTCTGATGTGGTTAATGTTTTGGTCTGCCGGTTTGGCTCGTTGCATTACTTCTGTGTTGCCGCATTGACAGTCATCTCGTGGATGCAAAGAGAGACCAGTGCCTTCACATAAACAAGCCAAGCGCTGCCACAGTGCATTAGTCACAGCCCTAGTCTGGCCTTTTCAAAGTCACTACTCCCACTCCAACTGCTAATAGATCACCAGAATCTGATATTCGCCTAGCAGGGATCCTCGCAACAGAGAAGCTGTGTGCGTGTGCACCACATGCTGTAACATGTTTTTACTAATAAGTGGCCTTCTGTCAGGAAAAAAAGCAGAGTGAAACAAGAAAAAAAAAAGTTTGGTATGATTCCCTCCTCTTTCTCTACTCTCATGACAACGCACAGTAGGCAAGCAATTCATTTAGAAAACTACTCTTACATAATGAGCAGCCTGAGCTATGTAACTATAAGCTGGTATTTTATTCACTGCTTATAATGAAGCCAGTGCTGCTAGAGCTTGTGCATCGAGGACATTTCCAAATAGGACGAATAAAGTTCCTGCAGAATATGCAGCCTTATTAAAGTGTTGGTGCGACCCCCTTGCCCCCTCTGACATTAAACAGCAGTTTGGAGAAAGCTTTTCTCTGATTCTCCTTGCTCACAATCAGTACCGTTCCTCTTCCTGTAACATCAAATTACCCATGGCTGTGATACCCTCGCTCTTCACCTCTCTTCCCTTCCTTTCCTCCCACTGAGTTTATAGGTAGCAGTCCAGCAGGGGTAATTCTGCTACCACTCCAGGGAAATTACTTTGTGCTGTTGGAAAAAAGGCAGTTTGTGAACTGCTTTATCAAGCTCCTTGACTCCAATAACAAGCAACATTTTGATGCCGGCAAGAAATATACAGCCTCTACATATCCTCACAGATTGTTCGCCACTCAGTGCCACCAATGTAAAAAAATAAATAAAAAGTTAAAGCAAGTTTAGAGCCAGTGTGTATGTGTGTTATAGAATAGGCATATATGTGCAGCCAATTTAGCATCTGTTTCTGCAGGACAGACTTTAGTCATGTACTGTGTGTGTGTGTGTGTGTGTGTGTGTGTGTGTGTGTGTGTGTGTGTGTGTGTGTGTGTGTGTGTGTGTGTGTGTGTGTGTGTGTGTGTTCTATTCCTCTACACTGAGTAGTTGAGCTGTGCCTTACTGAGACTAATGAATAATTTCTGCACAGTGCTCTGCTGTGGCACGTCTGGTGCAGCCTGACTGCACCACACAGCTACAGCTCTGCATTTGCATTCAACACACACACACACAAACACACGCTTTTACACTCATGAACACCAAGCTCGCTCAATGCGCCCCCATCACAACAACATCTAGCCTTTCAGATGCTTCCCTGTGTGGAGGGACGCAACAAGCTGCTGCTAAGCCCTTTTTAAAGCAACAGCAGTTTCCTTTAGTCAATGTCATCTCAATTCTTCTCCCTGAGTTACATCTGGGGGGAAATTGCTCCCTGTGAATCGAACAAATGGGACCAAAACAGCCAAGCGAGCTAAAACGATTAAATCCACAACTCTCATGAAACTTGTTCTCCAAAAATCCTGATTGGTTTGGCATTTAAGTCCAAGCCCAGAAAAGTGGTGCTGAAATGTCAGCTCCTTTTTTGGAGTGGCAGGCATGCTGATGTGGTGACCTCTATGTGCTGTGGTTAAAAGGTTGGGGGACTGCGGGACAAATATGGAGGAGGTATCAGCTTTTTCTGAGAGAAAAAAGGGACATTTTAAAGATCACTACCATCCCTTGGGGTAGGTAAGCCTTTCAATGCCAAAACACTGCCAGAGTCAAGAGTCTATCACTTACTGTATGTTGTTTATCTGATACCTAAAGGTAGTGTTTTTATCTGATACCTAAAGGTAGTGTTATGAAGCTGCATTGTATCTGCTTAGATCTCTGTTGACACTGTTATTTGCTGGGTAAAATACAGCTGATAACTAGGAGATTACAGAAGACATTGCCTTGTAAAATGAGTTTTAAAACTTCAACAAAAAATGACCATGTTACTATAATTTACATAACTATCCAGAACATCCCTGCTCCGTTTACCTCAAAGTACAGCAGGTTACACATCTGTGAGTAGCTTAATAAAGGGAAACCACAAGCAGCAGTGCCAGTGATATGTGCAACCAAACACCTCCTACTGTCTCTGGGTCTCCAGTGCTCAGCTCCTTCATCTGTCCTAGACGAGTGTGTATTTTCAGACATGATATGCCTCTCAATGCATTTCTCCATAGATGGGCACATCATGTCATCATCTATCTTTTTAACAACAGTGGAATGTGTTCTTCTCTGTACTGACACTCATTTTCAGAAAATGCATTTTTAATAAATAGCAAATACTTTCACTCTAATGTAGTACTAGAACCAAGAAGAGTGAATAGTGTGCATGTTTAATACTTAAGACTATTTATGACCAAAAAGTAAGACAGAATTAGTAACCTGTGGTGTAGCAATACTGTATTTCATACAAAATGTTGTTCTTAGTTCATTTGCATAGACATTTGCTGCTGCACAGGAACCCTGGGGTGACTGTCTGGGCAGGCAGCCTACACTGCCAGGGCACTACCACGTTTGAATATATTATAATGCAGCATGCACACTGGTTCAGAACTCCTTTTTTTTCCTCAAAAGAGATTTAAGTGATGCTACAAGAACAAACCTTTTAATTATGCCAGTTATTTAAAGACTAAGTTAAATCACTGTTTGTACCGTCAACCTGTCAAATTGTAAACAATTATGACTACAACGGTGCAGCAAGGTGCATATGTAAGTTTTACATGGGACATAGTGCTGTCAACTTCTTGAGACAGAGACTGCAGAAAAGACAATAGCTGTCAGTGAGCGATGCGCAAAAACAATAGAGCACTATCACCGCCTCTAACATCTGCAAGAAGGCAGAGAGTTATCAAAGGCTACAGGATGCAATGACATCTGGGATAAAAGCCAAGTGACAGGCAATCGACAGTAATAATCCCACACGCAAGGTACCATGAAAAAAAAGAGCTACACGTATTTCCACAGTCACCAGAGCAGCGCTTCAATTACAAGCGGAAGGAAATGTAACGTTACTTACAGTTCTGAGGAACTGAATTTCATCCTCTCCTTCTCCACCTTCAGCCATGGCTGCAAAGGAGCCTGTTCAGACTCGGGAAGCCTTCGCTGGCTCCTCTCTCCTATCGATATTAGCATATAGCTAATCCACGGCCATACAGCGGGGAGACTAGCGCAGCATGTGTCACTCAAGCCCCTGTGCTCAAGCCCCGCTCACCGCCCGGAGGAGGAGTGTGTGTCAGCATCGGTGGGCTGGAGCAACTGCGGGCGGTGTGGCGGGGTAACAGGGAGAAGCCAAGTCGTGTAGCGGAGATACAGAAGCGTGGTCTTTATCTTCGACGTCACCGGCAAACCGTATTAATACAACCGTCAAAGCGCGAATATTCAAACAAAAAAGCATTAAATGCATTTTAAAAAAAATCACTATCTAAATTAGTATGACGTATGTTTTTTGTTTTCCCGCCCTATCTCCTAGCTACGGTGTCACAGAAAACATGTCAATGTGTGAAAAGGAAATCGACAGCGTAATTTTACAGTATGCAGGAAATGCATGTAGCTGCTATTTGCATTGCTGGTCCAGATCAGCACCATGGTCAGCACCCCACAGTGTAGACATGCCTCTTCTATGTGGGAACAAAGCATATATTAGGCCTACTATACAATGTATAGTTATAGTGTGCGTTTAGCTTAGCATTAGTCCCAACATATTCCTACACAGAGAATGCGTTATTAAAAGCAGACGTAGGGCCGGCACACATCCTCCAATATCAACACAAATCTAAAATATCTACAATTACAAATTGCATTTATTTTACCCGAAAACAGAATCTGTACACGGCATAGCTATAAAGAAGCCAATATTATTATTTTTTATATAACCGAGAAAACTGAGGATTGGTTTCCCTTCATTTCATGAATAGAGCCTAGAAGCTGTAGAACACACCCCATCTTGCAAAACTGACATTTAATTAAACATGTGTTAAACTATTAAAAACATTATGATTGGATGAATAACCATTCCATTATTTAACATCCAATGAGATTAAACTCAATAAAAAATGCATGCAAGAGAACTTAACTTTTTTTCTGTGGACTGAATACAGTGACAACAGTGATCATTGGTCTTTGGTTACGCGCTGTTGATTCAAAGTTGACCCTGAGCCATAATGAAGCCTACTCATCTACAACTAAATTAAATAAACACACATACTCTACATAATCATAATGCGATGCTGCCCTCTAGTGTCAAAGCTGTGACATAACATTGTCCTCCTGATTGTTTCCTTTCTTCATTTAGCCTCATTCCAGAAGCACTGGATCCTTATACCTTCTTCCCTCTACTCATACCACAGTTAAATCGTTTGTTCTTCCTTCTTTTATGGTTACAAATTATCTTCCTCCCTTTATTACTGTCTTTATTGCCCAATTAACAGCCTTTTGACCAGCGCCAGGCTAATGATAACGTTCATATTTCAGTGCCCTTTGTAATACTCACCTTAGGTATTTCAGTCAATTTCTGAAATTGTAATCCTACTTTCTTGGTTGGTAGCGTTCTCCGGTCCTTCTGGCCTGTGGGAAATAAGCAGCTGCGATTTATCGTTCAATAATCTTCTTGAATCAACGCCAATACGAAAAAGACGGTGTTCACCCAACTTCGGTGGACTCTCCACTTTCCATGCTCTCCACTCAACTGATGCACATAGGCTACTGAGTCTGTTACACTTACACCTGTCCCCCGCAAAACAATGACAGGTAGGAACCGGATTTTCTTATTTGTATTTCAGGGAGCCATTCGTAAAATAATTATTATTTTTGAACAATATTTCATTGAATTTTTTCTTTATTTACACACTAGCAGTCACAATAACTTAGAATACAGACAGGAAATTTATAAAACGGGAAACAGTTTAAGAAAAATACATAGGCCAATTAGAGACACTTATTCCATTATCATTTTAGCAATTTAACATCATTTTATAGATATTTACATGCGTAACATTTAAGTTGCTATTTCATGGCCATTTAGCCTAATTTCAGTTATGAATTGAAGCAGCGTGGTGGTATAACAGTGATGCACATGTTGGCCGCTAGGTGTCTCCGTTTCGTAGGAAATTGCACGATGCACAGACTGAATCCCATCACATGGCCTACCTGCAAACTGCAGCTGCATTGACTCAAAATGTGGGACGTGGTAAACACTCAGGAACCAATCAAATAGCGGCGAGCCGGCGCTGAGTTTATCTATTGGACTAAACTCCTGTCAATCACGACAGACTTTCCCTGTGAAGCAGCGGTGAGCACTGGCTGGCAGCAGTACAGAGAAGATTTTTTTTTTAACCATGCCACAAAATTGGGTAAGTAATTGTTTATATTTTACGAAGTGCTGTTGTGCTTTATCCTGCTGCAGGTGCAATTAACTGTAACATACGTTCAGCTTCTAAATAAATATTGACGTGAAGCTGATACGAGGCTAATGCGGAGTTGTATGCATTACATTTTTGATTTATAATAAATGTTACTGAATATTTCTCGACTCCAGTTGTAGAGGGCAGCAGTAATCCCGTAGGATAGTGTAATTATGCTGCCATTTTAACACTGACAACTTGCACTCGGGCTTGTTGCAAGGTGACAGTAACCCACGGGATTATGTTATGATGTAAACAGTTCAGAGATGTTGCCAAATGTTGAGGGAATCCATTGCAGCACATATCAAATGTGTGCTAGTTTTTCTGCTTGTAAACATCTCAAACGGCAGCCATAGCATTGGGCTCTGCATGTGTCGTCACCTTGTTTGACACTCTCAGGTTTTATGCGGCAGCAGCTTGTAAAATGTTTATAAAATGCGGTTTAAAAATGTTTTATGTACACAACAATGCCGGGAGGATGAAGATAAGATATTGTTAGGAAGGTGAGTGTATAGAATCACTGTCTTGTTCATTCTATGCAGTGTTGGATTTTGTTTAGTTTTAATTAACAAATGGGTTTGACAGTGAATATGGAGGGCCCGTTATTGGGAAATGCTTCAAAACTATAGCTCTGCATTAGCATCCAAATACTCTGTAGAGCCCTAGCTGCGAGAGAATGTCTATTCTATGTTGAAAATGTAAACTAAAGCTTGAACTCCTATGGATTACTTTAAAGTCACTAGTAGGACTAACATGTTTTGGACATATATTTAGATTTATAGCTGTGTGCTACTTTCTCTCTGACAGTATCTGGACAGGCCAGGTGATGAATAGCCAGAGATCCTCCTCTGCACTCCGAGCCCAGTCACTCTGTCTGGGGGCTGACCACTTACTCAGAGTGCTTGAGTGATTAACAGGGCACCCATCATGGAGGGCACACACACCGTGCTGATCCTATATGCACCCATCCATGAGCTAAGCAACATCAGCCTGTATTTCCCCAAGAGGCGGGCCCTGAGCTTTAAGTACAAGAGCCGCGCCCCTCATTCAGAAAGGGTCGGTAATGACCATGACCGGGGAAATGAGGATCTCGCAGTGTCCGAACAAAGAGGCCAGTCTTCCTGCTCCTCAGACGAACTCCGCATCTCCCAGCAGGCAACAAAGGAGGCAGTTGCAGAGCTCTGCTGGCTGGCGGCGGAGCACCACCAGTTGCTGGCGGATCTTTTATCGCTGTGTAGGGATTGCGCCATCAAAGTTAGGATGGGTAACCAGGATGGGAAAGTCCAGGATTACATGGAGGGTCAGGAAGTTCACCTTGGCGGTCAGGGTCTCAGCAGCAACAACTATTCTCTCTCTGTATCTCCCGAGCACAAGAGGGCAGCGGCATCCAAGAGCAAAAAGCTGAAGAAGTTGGGAGGCAAGAAGCTTGACAGCGCTGAGGATTTGCTGCACAGTAAAATGAAAAAAGTTACCAGTGGAACTTCATCTACTCAGCTTCCTGCTCTCAACAGTGTGCCCATATCTTCAGCCTCAGTAATTCAGCAGATTCCATGTGGTTACCTAGCCTTTGGCCATGTCACCGACAGCCCAGTCACCAACTCTTATGTCAGTGCAGTCAGTAATCCCATCCTGCCCATGGAGGAACCCTTCCAGATCGGTCATGAAGGTTGGGACTTCATGGAGGATAACCGGCCATTTGACCCTTACATTGATTTCTGCAATGACTTCTCAGAGTATGACGGTGAGCTGGGTTATGAGTCGTCATTCTGCAACCTGATGGAGGGTCTGACCAGACGGGAAAGTGGGAGCAACCTTCGACCAATTAAGAGGTCTGATTCCTTGGATGAGACAGTATCTGAGAATGCATCAACAGTCAAGTCTGCTCAGCAGCTGTATAGTAAAACCAACCAGAGTAATACAGGGGTCAGGGTGGTGGCCAAAGTACAAGATGTGGAAGGGAGAGTGCAACATGTCAACCACACATGCTCAGACAGGGCAGGGCCAGCCGTGCTACATCCAGGGACTAACAGCTGCCAGCAGGGGTTTGGAAAGTGGAGAGGACCAAACAGAGAGCACCTGCTGGAAGTCAATAGAGAAAAGACGGGTAACAAGCTTTCTGAGGGGCTACGGTTGCCCCTATCCCACACCACCGAACCTTACCCCCAGGCCAAATCCCACACAAAGAGCCCCTCTTCACCTTCTCTCGCTGTGGTCTTCAACACATCTTTCCCTGCATCCAACAGTCTCCAGAGCATGTCCCCGGTCCTGTCCCCTCTATCCTCCAAGCAAGCAAGCCCACAGCTCAACCACCGCATTGTTCTGCTCTCAGATAAGGATGTAGACCATGAACCAGACAGCTCCAGTAACACAGATGAGCCCAAAATCTTCACTGAGGACATCGACAAGAACGGCAACAAACAGACTGTCACCCGTCTGGATCTGAACCTCAGCAGGCGGCCCAGCAACTCCAAGTGGAACTCCTCCAGCAACTCCACAACAACAGGTGAGCTATTAGAAATCACACCGCTCATAATTTGAACACACTCGTTCATGTTCAAACTCCCTGCTTTGATGTGAATGTTGACACAAGTGCTTTTATCATCTTAGTGGCATGAAGCGTAGTGTCAGAATATGCCCTTCATCTGGCATTGCTGTTGCTGGATTTTAAAGAACAGAGCAAGAAAGAGATGCCTTAAGAGAGATGCAAGCGTGTGTCTGTGTCAGACTGACTGTCTGAGGTTGTTAAAATGCTCCAGCAATTACTCTGCAGCATTGCAACTGACATACATTTTCCGCAAAGTGAGTTTTACTTTGTCACTCCGGCTGTTATCTAATAAACAAGCTAGACTAATAAATAAATTGCTTTCTAAAATGTTTCTCCTGTTAGTTTTGTCTGCTGTGTTCTCGTCTTGGCTCAGACGTGTGATCACAAATTAAAACCTACCTAGCAGAGTAGTACAAGGGGCAAGCAGGGCCTGAGAATACCCCCGCTGATGATCCATTTTAACTCTCTCAGCGCCACCGAGGAAGGCAGAGATTAGTGTCCCAGATCAAAGGCTCAAAGTTAACATGGAGTTCGACTTGACCAGGGTTCTCGTGAGTGCGGTCAGTGTTAACTGAAGCATTGCCAATTTGGACTTTAAGGGATCTGCTATCCCTCCCCTAAACCCACATCCTCTCCAGTTCACAGAAAATTGACAAAGGATCAGGGACCCAGCTGACACAAGGGTTACAGAGAAAAGGATTAAGAGTTTCCTTATTTGCAGAACTCTTTTTATCTTTCCATAATCTGTACCACTGTATGTTATGCCTACAATGCAGAGTAAATGCTTTTAAGTACTTACAACATACAGAATATTTGCAATGCCCTTACAATGGCACAAGCGCAGTTCAGAGTTTGTCAGTGTGACTTTGTTTTCACTTTACAATCGCTAATCTCACTTGTCTTGCCAGTGTGTATTTAGCATAACTGCTCATGCCTTTCTGTGATTTTTGTTTAGTGGTCAGTTGAAGAGATTTCCCTGTTGGTTTTAAAGTTTATACACTTTTTCTGAAATCACTCCAAGCTGCACTTTTAAAGTTGATGTTTCTGATGTTGGTCTGATGCTTCGAAGGATGCTTTAGCATTATTGCATTATCTACCACTGTAACGTGGTTAATCATCCCTTTCAGTCAGTGTAACACAATCATTGATTTAATTTGATGGCCTTCCTTTGATAATATCATTTACTAATAGACCAAGCATAATGGTTTAATGTCAGTGTAGACAATTGTATCCCTAATTCAAGAACTACGCATCATCTTTAAGGAGTATTTTAATTGTTACATCACAGTCCAGCACTAGCTCAACCAATACAGTCCAGCACTAGTTCAACCAATACAGCCAGCAATGCTTAGCTCAGCAAAATATTTAGCTAAGCTAACTGGTGGATAGGCCAGCTTTACTCATGTGGAGATGATGTGGATCGATTCCCACTGAAATGACACTGTCCTTGTGTGTCCTCACCTAGGCATTTACAGATGCTGACATTAACATTTATGCACACACGCAGGCACGCACGCATAATCCACATTGTCATTGGCATTAGACCACACCTCCTTTTAATTTCAGTGTTCAATGCTTTTTTTAATTTCCTGAGCATGGGTCTCAGCAAATAGCCTGAGTCCATCAGATATAACTGTAAGTCTGTAAGAGACACTGTAGCTCCTACACTCACTACATCCTGCCAACCAAATTCCTTCACAGTGAAAGCTTAAACCTTTTAATCTTTAAAAAGATCTTTCTGTCGATTTTCCCGCATCTTAGCTGTTTACTAGAGGTTGCTTGATAATTGAATACACTTCAGATGTTAACGCAGATAAACAAACATCACAGGGTCCAGCCAAAAAGGCTAAGTAGGTCAGTGTGAAACCCGGCCCTTCACGCTTTGTAAAACTAATAAACTAATTATGATCCGGGCTCTTTAATCTGTACTTTGTTATTAAAGCTCAGTGCTTATTAATGAGTGTGATTATGTAGATGGAAGTTGTAATTTTAATGTAACAAATTATCTTGTTTGTTTCTAGCACTAATCTGTGGAACAGAATACCTTTTATATACACTTACTAAAGGTGTGTATGTGGTTGTTTCATGTGTGTTTACACAATGCCTATGTAATCTATCTCTGTTAGTTTCTCTTTAGGTTAGCATTTGTGTTGCTTTTTCTCTGTTATACTTATTAGCTTTTTGACGAGGACAGTCATCCCAAACACCATTAAAACTTGCAATAATAGATTGGAGGCAGCAGAAACATCTAGAAGATACATGACAACATTAGCATTCATTTGGAGTCGTTTCTGGCCACCTGGTAAATGTAAGTCCAATATTCTCCTCTTATCTCTGTTTTTGGTCCTCACTAGCTTCTGATGGAAATATCTGGCTCTTTAGCAGCTAAATGCTTCGCTATGTTAACCAGCTAACCACTAACTCTGTCTGTCTGCCGTTTGGTGCTGAGCAGGTAGTGTACAGTGGGTTTTAGAGCTTTTACGTTTGCTGAGGGGAGCTGCAGCGCCGGGTGATATAACTTCCCTTAAAGCAACCTTTTTTTACATTACACTGATCCATTGTCGTAAAAAAATATTGATTATTACATGCTTTAAAACATTTTGTTTCTTTCTCTCTCCCTCTCTCTTTATCCCCCCTCCCTCCGTTCCCTACTTATTTTATAGTCTGACATATGGCAGGCAACACCATAATCAGATTACCCAATACGTTCCTGCAAGGTCATATGAAACTGATCAGTGCAGCGCAAGAGTGTATCATCCCACTGTCCCTGCTAGCTGTCATTCAACACAAGATGCCCTGCCATGCAACATTGTTCCACCCAGTGAAGACAAGGGCCAGCTCTATTCACATAATGAAGTGAATCAGTCTGTCTCACAGTGTTGCTCTGAGCTGCATACTACATGTAGAGAAACAGGGCACAAATATAACGTGTAACTTGTTTTCTTTAATAAATGATTGCCACCGTGGCAAAAGTTAGCTATGTTCCATCTTGTGATTTTCAGTATATGCCGCTTTAAAAAGGATTCTCCTCAATGCCCCACTATTTTAAACACACACTCAGCAGTGGCCTGGAGTGAACTTAACCAAATTTCATGTCTCCCAGTCAATGGCCCGCCAGACCCAATGAAAGCACTCTTCACTCTTCCTCAGTTCTGTGTATCCCATCAGCCTCCAGAACTGCATTTCAAATGAGTAATGATGACTCTGTGAGCATCATGTCATGCTACATTGCTGCTCTGGCCCTCAGAGCGCCACAGCACTCATCTCTGAGTTTCCACTTGTAGCTACCCCCTTGCATGGACCTTAGCACAGCCAGCCAAACCAGTCAGTCAATCAGCCAGCCTGACAGCCCTGCACAGCTGACAAGCCTGCTTGGAAAAACAGCTGTGACAGGTGCAAAAGAAAGAGGCTGATTTATAAATCCTGCATTTTTTTCATGATTTATATAAAAGTCTATGATCCCTGACTAAAAGTGATGGAGGGGGCCGGAGGCTGCCAGATTCATTCAGCATGCCACATGGCCCAGTTTTTCTACTTTGCAAGATGAGATTATAGATTTTCAGTGGATAAAATGGGGCAGACCGGGTTATAAGAATAAGAAACTGTAGCGTGCCAACAGATAGGGTTAATTTGTGAAAGCTTTGTATTTATAGATATGCATATAGATATTTCTGTGTTGTCTGGCCTGCAGTAGTCCCTTACTGATATCAAAGAAATGATCAGGTTAACTCATTGTCATTGCTGCTTATATTTAATAGCTTTGCTTTTAGTGATTTCATGTCTGCTTTGTTGTGTTCAATACAGCCTCCACAAAGCGTTCTCTGACCACTGAATGAGTGATGACCAGCCGACAGAGTGAAAGGTGGATTAAATCACCGCTGACAACACCCAGCTGTCAGGATCAGACATTAGACGGCCTTTGAGCCGTGCCAAAGACAGATACGATATTGTTAAAATCATAATGCTTACTGTAGCACAGAAACACCCATGCTGTCTGACAGCTGCTCACTCACACACCGTGATTTTCACAGTCAAATTACAGCACTGTCAGTCAACACCTGCAGGTTTGCTCTACGGAAGCCCTAGTGTAGATTTCTGAAGAATTGACTATGCTAAAGAGCAGTGCATTATGTGTATTGACTCTTGATGGAATTCAATGGATTGCTGTTGTCTTGGGATGTTCCAGTTAGCATTGCATTACTTGCTGTCAGACCAAACTGCATGACAAACACAATCCCATCTGCACTCGTTTCAGCTATGGACACTGCGATTTAGTCTCAGCTTATAGAGCAGCAGGGAGGGAGATTAAAAGGCAATAAGCACACCGTTTTACCCAGGGTTAGTGAACTTAAGCTGTGTGTGTGTGTCTGTGTGTGTGTCTGTGTGTGTCTGTGTCTTTTATTACCTAATGCATCTAAAAGTTGAAGGAGACGTTAAAACACCAATAAAGGTTTGACTACAGGAAGAAGTCCATGCCTTTTCCTCTCCCTGCCCAGATGACGGCAGTGTAGGGTACCTTACACTTATTACCCACGCCAAGGAGGTTTTGTTTTGGCTCAGTTTATCTGTTTTTGTTGGTTTGTTTGTCTGTCTATAGGATTGCGGACAAACTACTGGCCCGATTTTTCATGAAACTTGGTGGAAGGGTGTAGCATGACCAGGAAGAAACCATTAAATTCTGGTGGAAGTCTGGGCTCTCAGAGTGCCCTTCTACTTTAAGTAACTGGTTAGCAGTCAATCTGGGGAAGCATAAGCACACATGCACAAGATTAAGATTGTTTAAACGTGTATCGTAATGTTTTGGGAGTCATGAAGGAACAAATCAAACGTATATCAATGGGTGTTCATTGTTTCCCTTTCCTTGGCCCGGCCTGGGCTTAACTCTGCATTTGGAAGTGTCCCAACCTAGTCAGCAGTTCCCACTGCGGGACCATGCAGCACAGCATTATCATAATGTAAAAGTTATTAATCTAATCCCTTTTTTCCCTTGTTGTCAAAGTCCTAGATAACTGGAGAGACTGCAGGCATTGCTGCTGTCTCATAATGACTGATTGTGCTAGAGTACTGAAGCTGAATTTCAATGCTTCCATTTTTTTAATAAAGCCGACCCCCCCCAGGTGTGTGTGTGTGTGTGTGTGTGTGTGTGTGTGTGTGTGTGTGTGTGTGTGTGTGTGTGTGTGTGTGTGTGTGTGTGTGTGTGTGTGTGTGTGTGTGTGTGTGTGTGTGTGTGTGTGTGTGTGTGTGTGTGTGTGTGTGTGTGTGTCTAACTGAATTTTTTGCATTGGCTGGGACTCCGACTCTGGGGAGCTATACAAGGGGACTTCCAAAGCTTTAGAAGTGGCTGCTGGACGGCAGTACAGTAATACTGTATGTCCTCTTCAAGGATGAAATACTCAATACAAAGGGAGGTTATTGGATATGTTAGCAGCTTATCGAACAGGAAGTGTTATTATTTTTCTCCGCTCATAATTCTGCCCAAACAGGTCAAGGTGTTGTCTTACAGCAGGAAATTGAGGTCAACAAGCTTCAAGATCTGTACCCTCCCCCCCCCACTCACTCCCACTATGTTCTCTCCTCTCTCTCCACATCCTTTTCTTCCTCTTTATTATTTCACCTCACTGTCCCTGCCCCATATCTCTTAACTTGCACATTTCCTCCCTTTTTCTTGCATGACTGACTCTCTTGAGACAGTGAATGAAGACAAGACATATATTATGTTTCCATGCACGTGAGAAGAATGCGATATTGCATTTCTGCTTGTGCACCTTGAGTCCCTCCTGTGTTGGCACTTGAGGCACTAGCCTGGTTCCTGAAGTTAATACCATGCGACTTGTTCGGTGCATAGACTGTATATAAAGAGGGCATCTTGGTACAGTGCAAGAGGGAGCTTCTGCAGGTTGAAGCTGTGTTTGCAGTGTTTCACTGAGCAGTAAATATTAAAGTCCAAGTGGTTTGAAATGCACAGAATCCAACCTCCCCAGCATACTGCGGCATAAACTGCACAGAGGGAGGAATCTGTATACAACTTTTAAAATGTACTTTTACCCTGTTTTAGCTTGATTTTCTAATATCTCTTAACACTCTTCATCATTGCAGCGCACTCATCACCCTCTGTGTGACTGCCTGGTCAGGAGAGGGCAGTCTTTCCAAATCTAAATTCCTGTATTTCACTCCTTCAGGTCCTTTTTGGATGACTAAACACACAGGCAAACTTCACACATGTCTGCAACCACCATTTATTGTAGTACATTGGTAGCACTGAGCAATGCCATGGCTCTGTTACAGTGAACATTTCTTGAATGCAAATCAATAGTGGTATCTGTTTTTGAGGCCAGTGCTCTGCAGCCATTTTTCCTTATTGGATCAGCATGGCTTTCTGCTGGTGTTGACGATGGGAACAAGGCCGGCTAAGTGCAGATAAAAATAGCTGTGTGCCCTCAAGCCTGCAGCAAAACAGTGGTCCCTCTTGCTTGATGCTAAAAGATTCTGATGCCTGCTTTCCAACTGGTTTCACTTTTATTTCCCATGCAGGTTACACAGGAAAACAACTTGCCTCAGTGCTACTTATTTAGCCTTGTCACACATGATCACACCTGTTATGCTGTTGTGTTTTTCCATGCTACAGTATGCATATATTGTACAACATGAAGTATTAATTTACCCTGTGGTGGTGTTTGTGTATTTGTGTAGAGGATCCCCTCTTGCGTCAGGATGACATTTGGATGTTGGATGGCGATGAACCTCAGGAGCACATTTCCCGCGTTCCACGCCCTGATCACCTTGACTTTCTACGCATCACACCACCTGAGGATGACCTCATCGGGGACACACCCTACTGTCCCAAACTGGAGTGCACGGTGAGGGCTCTCAAGTAATACAAATAGCCTACTTACAGGTCAAAAATGAGCCATAATGTGTATTTTCACATGCAGAGCAGTGTACCATAGCACTTTTTTTTTTTTCTTTTTTTTTTTTCTCGTGGGACCATAGGAATTTCTCTCCATTCGGGCATTCAACCACCTGATCATGAATTCTTAGAAATGGATTAACAGGTCATGGATTATAATCTGTAGACTGGGGCCAAAACTGACTGAGATCACTCCACTCACTTGCATTCATTCCTGTGACAGATGAGGCAGATTGTCTGGGTGTGTTTTAGGCGGGTAGTGAATCAACGCAAGCATGCATTGTTTTCCCAAGACACAGTAACTGCCCTGACTGTGAACATATTCAGTTAACATACCAGTACAAAGGCCATGCTGTACAGAATTAGACTGTATTGTTATGAAAGTGACCGCCATCTTTCATACTTCAATAAACACACCTCTCTTGTTCATGATGTATTCTCAGTGTGTTGAACCAGCTGATCAAACACAAAGGGGGGTTGTCACAATGACACAATCTAATTATGTGGGTTAGACTTGATAGTTTTTTTTTTTTTAGATCTGTAGTTCGTGTTTTTCAGAATCTGCAACTTATAAGTTAATGATTTCACTTCTATTTTGAGCTTATATGTGTCAGATCTGTGTTCATATCATGGTCTTGTCTCTCAGTCAGGCCTCTTTTTTCAGGCCTCAGGACAGCTAGGTGAGAAAGGGTAGAGAGAGGGGGAAGACATGCAGGAAATTGTGACAGGTCGGATTCGAACCCTGGATCTCTGTGTCGAGGCATAAACCTCTCAGCATATGTGTGCCTGCTCTACTACTGACCCAACCCGGCCACACAGTCAGGCCTCTTTCTAGTAAAACTAGTCAAATTTACTGTGAGTGTATGTAATACCGTTGCTATTGCATAACTTAATTCCTCAGCCACAGAAGCCCCCTTTTAATTCTTCAGAAGAGGGAAATAAAAATAAAAAATCATAGGAAATGCAATTACAAGTGGTATTGGTGTTATCGGTTTTTATTGGTAAGACATGCTGGGTTCATTACTTCCATTAATAATGTTACCATTTTGAGTCTTTAAAAGTGTAAATTTGTCTTCCAGTTGTGTTTCTTGTAGTGTTAAGTATTAGTCATTGGTTCTGTGTCTGGGGGAGAAAGTATTGTTAAATATTATTTTTTGTATAATTCTTGGGCAGTCCTAAAACTGGATTCAAAATATTTGAAAAGCAATGTGTAGAAATGTGCCCTTTGGTCCTGCTTAGACTGGGGTCAATCAGGCAATCTGAAGGAATGCATTCATGGAGGGTGACATTGGTTGCTAAGGGCAACCACAGTCTGAAGAATGCTAAACAGACACAACAGAAATAGTTTTTTCCTGCTGTTTTATTTTCTCATGAAAAACTTTTGTTGTTAGCTTGTAAACTTTAGCTAACATTAGCTTGCAAACTTTTTAAAACCTCAAAGTGTCTTCAAATCTAAACTTCCAGTTTAGATTTGTACTTAGAGACTTAAGGTAAGTGAATCAAAATGTAATTTTCTTTCCTAACTGTTCTGTTGGGGGTGTTCATGAGCTGCTAATCACACATGTTAGCCTCTTAGCATGTTAGCTAGAGCTGGCTAAAGCCAGGCTGACTAATCACCCCGTATTGCAGTAGCTCACCGCCGAATGGTGCAGTGCTAGACTAATGGACCTCTGCAGCTCTCCACCTGGACACAGACTGACTCCCCCTCTGTATTTATTTTGTTACCTTGGTAGCCATTTTTTACGGAAGTGAGCAGAGGTAATCGGACACCTGCGGTGCCGGGCTCTGCATGTCCCCTCCCAGGAAGGGAGGAACCTGAAGGGAGGCGTCCCCAGACTGGATAGACCAGTGAGGCACTTTTTTTTTTTTTTTTTTCCAACCTGAGGTGTTTTTTTCTTTTCTCACACAACGGCACACAGGGCTTCCTTGTGAACTGAAAGACGGAGACAAACTAGAAGTACAGTTTAGTCATGGACTCTGTATACATACTGTATGCCAGCATATAGAGAAGGATAACCCACGACTTTATGGATAATACCGCTCCACTTGTCGGAACAGTTGGGAATGCTTTCGTGAAAGGCAGGTGAACTCTGCTCTCCCAGGGAGATTACAGCAGGACATGCTTCCAGCCACTAAACAGCTTGTCTTTACTTGCAGCATCATGTGATCTTGCTCGCACAGAGGAGGCTGAACTGTACTACTGACAACATACAGTCAGTAGTAGACTCTATTTGATATTATGAAAGTCTACTATGTAGAACCTGCTTGTGCCTCACTAAACAAGAATACAGGATAGTGTTGTTGTAAATGATGCCCTCCTGGAGAAGGTAAAAGGAGCTCGGGAGATTTGTCCATACAAAGGCCTTTTGTTCCCAGTCAGCGGTAGAGGTAGAAAAGGATCAGCTTGGATAACTGGAGGTGGTGACATTTGTGACATTTTCAATGGACATTTTGCCAGAGCTACTACCTGTTTTGGTTTGCCTCTCTTTGGTCTCAGTGTGACACGCAAAAATGGACAGTGTGGGTAATAACTCAGATGGACCGGATAGGCAGCCCACTAGTTCCCTCCTGAATGTCTTCAGCAGTTTCTTCGGCCGAGATACACCTGCCCCTTCAGACGCGGAGTCGGCTGTGCTGACGTCTTTCAAGGAGCTGTCGGATGAGGAGAATCCTCTTCCTGAAGGCTGTCAAACCACTAACCGTGAGAACAAGCTCCAAGGGAGGGACGGTATTCATCAGAATAATGTGACTGCTTCCTGTGATACAGGGCAGAGGGCTGAATCACTGGAAACCTGCAAGGACCAGGTTAAAACATCAACCTTGGTTGATCTAGATCTGGTCCAGGTCACGAGGGTGGAAACGTATAGTGACAATGAGGAAAATGAGGATGAGAAGGCGGCCAACAGCAGCACTAGTTTGTTGGAGAAGCTTGCCAGGACCAGGGAGCCTTCCCTACCTGAGGAGGGTAATAATACAGTGGAGCATGGTGATGGAGATGAGCTAAAAGATGCCAATGAGGCACAAGCAGAGTACCAAGTGCCTGTGTTTAGAACACACAAACTTCAGGAGAGATCACTAGCTATTCTATATTCAGACAGGTTTGTCAACAGAACTAACTCAAGGCCAGTTCTGGTCTCTTCAGTTTCCAAACAGGCAGATGGCTTCAGTCCCAAGGAGCGCACCACCACCATGTCTATGGATGTAGAAACATCTGGTGCGGGAGAGAATGGTAGAGACGATGTGGGAAACAATGAGAGTGAAGAGTTTGCCAGCATAGATTGTTCTCTGCCTGTTTCTTCTATCCTCTCCGGACATCTGGCTTTGGAGGCCTCAGCTCAAAATGCTGCAACAGCCTCTCCTTTAAAGCAGGATTTAGATAGAACACAGAAGGAGGAGACACATGAGCAAAGGGCTGAGGATGGGACTGAGGAACCTCACTCCAGCCAGGTGTCCTCCTCTGTTCCCTCCAGCCCTGACGCTCCCGAAGTTTCAGTCCAATCATCCTCCAGTCCAGAGGAGCCGTCAAACTCTGCTTTTATCACAAATCACCCTACAGGGTTTAAAAAAAACATGTCACGGTCATCTGCAACTGAAGAGTCCCCAGGTGATATCCAGCCAAGTTCCAGTCCTGCTAAATGGCGCATAACCGCTCCAAAGACATCAGAAACAAACATGCCACCTCCAGCTTCATCCAATGCACCCTCCTCTACCTCATCTCCATCCAGGGGCACGGTGCTCTCTTCGCCCCCTTCCTTCCAGATGCCAGCACTCTTCAGTGGGTTGCGGGTGCTGAAGAAAGGAGCGGTGGGGGAAGACAGGGAGACAGTGTCAGAGATCAAACAGAGTGAGAAGGATGCTGACCTGGCCCTGCTCAGCCTGAAGAAGACGGTAAATAAAGCCAAGCTCTTCCCTGAACAGAAGACAGTCACTCCAGTCAAAAAACACGCAGAGCCTAAACCTGTTACAGAAACAAAAAGCACTGTAATGGGACACTTGAGTCAGCTGCTCAACGTAGACAACCACGATGAGACCAAAAAGGCTGGGCAGGATGCTCATCCTGAAAACAGCAGAAAAGAATCTGAGAATGGAGAAGAGGGTGCAGGAGCGAAAATTCCAGGCCCAGAAACCCCCACATCCCCACCGGAGAAAAAGAAAACCTCAGACTTGGCCTATGAAACCTTCAAGAGCATCTTCGGCCCCAAAACTATCAAAAAGGAAAAAACAGAAGATGTGGACCTGGAGGCCGTGAAAAAGAGAATCAAGAATGACAAGGAAAGCCTGAGGTCTATTTTTGAGAGAACTTCCAAATCCCCTGGCAAGGAACTCAACAGTCCCACAGAGGCTAATGTATGAAATCCCAATTATTTAAAATCTTTATTTATCTATATGATGAGGGGAATTGGTGCTGTATCATTGCAATGCAAGGGTCCATGCTGATGTTTTTGCATGTGTTGTCATGTGTCGGCACAGTCGGAGGTCACATCTCCTACAGAAAGTGAGGACCGGACCCCAGGGCGTCTTCAGGCTGTTTGGCCCCCACCCAAACCTAAAGACGAGGAAGAGAAGGTGGGGCTCAAATACACCGAGGCAGGTAAGAACCACAACCTTAGACACTGTTGTCTTGTCTTTACATCAGGAATGCTGACAGAGGATCATGCCAGTCAAGCTTACACTGACACACCTCAGACCGATTGTATTTGTGGATAAGGGCCGTTGCGGATATAGGAATTATCTTATAGGATTTTTTAATCGATCTCTTGTTAACAAACAAAACAAAAGTTTAGCCACCCGTATCACACCTTTGATCACTCACACTTTTTTATTCTAAAACAAGTCATGCAGAGCTAGCTAAGTATCATTAGCAGTGTGCAATACATCCTTTAACTCTATTTAAGAACACAGTGAGGCTGTGTCTGCTCCTTAATGCTGCTGTTTGTGTGGCTGCTGTTTGGTGGCACCGCAGGATCGCATGTGTGGGTGTTAGTGGTCAAAATATTTAGTGGAATTAAATATACTCTCTAGGCAGCACGCCATGGTTGGCCCATCTTAAAGGTGTAATGACTTAAAACACACATGGCTGTGGATGGGCTGATAAAATAACTTATTTACTTACTTATTATTATAAGTAAACTTTCCTGTTCCGAGTACAGTGAAATTGTGTTGAACTCAAAGCGTACAGTGCATTGCAACAGCAGTGAAACAGCTGTTGGCTGTTCTGTGTGGTGCAGCTTCATTCCTGAGAATAGATTAAGACTAGCAAGTGTGGGTTATTCTAGTGATTGGCGCTCCTCAATTGGTCTTTGCGCTTGTATAAGAGAATAGTTCAGAAGCGGAGCAAAAGTCCAGACTGTGAGCCATACAGATAAAACGTGTACATTCATATCATACGCATTGCTTTCAAACACTTTTTCACCACACGTTTATGGGCCTAAATTCAAGTACTGATTAAAAAGCGCAAATACTTGAATAATTGATATTAAGTGGAGTTGCAGAAGTTTTAATTGATTTTAAGATCAGTCTGCTTCTAATCATTGACTCAGATTAATCATTGCTACAGTACAATGTTACTCATTACAGCGAATAGCTGTGTGGGTCTAATAGATAGTTTATGCTAATGGATCAGTCCTAAACATAATCATCTTCTCCTTTTTTGATTTTAGTCTTAATTGTAAATAGGAACATAGACTCCCAAATGTAAAAATGAGCCCTAAATCCTAACAGTCCTGTCCTCAAACAAAATGAAATTAGAGCTTGGCAGCAGGTGACACACATCTCAATGAGAGAATAGAGGAGACACTATGGTGTACAATGGATATGACAGGGTATGATATTGCAGTTCATCACCAACTTTGCAGTGAAAATATGCTGAAGTTCAAAATATTTATTAACTGACAAAGTTGGTGTCTATTGTCTGTTTGTATTGTAGTCTGAAGTTGTAAATGTTTCCAAATACTAATATACCATCATGGGCGTTAGGTGATTCATGTTGTTGGTGATCTTTTCACCTATATCTTATCTCATTAGAACAGGTTTTTTTTTTTTTGACCTAACAAAATATTTTAGTTTGGGCTTTCATTTGAGCCAGCAGTATACTTTAAAACTAGTTGGTTGAGTTGTGATCGTGGCCCTTAACACTGTAAGTGACCCACCCTTCTGTAAAATTGTACTACTTAACAGCAGTACATCTTGTTGGTGTGTCTCTTGTCTTGCAGATTAACTTGATAATGATTTAGCATACCAATCTTTTAGCCGGTAGCTCGAGAAAACATAACTCTAACCCATTTTTCTCAATCGAAAAATAGAAAAGGCGAAAAAAAAAACACAAGCAATGAGCTGTGATTATTGTACTATATACTCACTCCATTGTATATTTAATAAATCAAAACTGCCTGTAGAATGTCGTCATACAAGTGTCCTTGTTCTGCCTCCTTACAGAGCACCAGGCTGCCCTCTTGCAGCTGAAGAGAGAGTGCAAGGAAGATCTGGAGAGGATGCATGTAAGTAATCACATGACTTTAGCAGACATGTTAACACACTGACTGAAAACATATTACACATTGAAGAAAACTATCCCAGGTATCTCTGTGGGGGCTGGCTAGATAAAGTAATCAAAGTGAGGAAGTTCGATTAAACAGAAACAAACTAATATTTGTGAAATAAAGTTTAGCAATACATGTGTGACAATAAGGGGCCGATATGTTGGAATATCTAGTCTGACATAGCAGTTGACTGTCCTGAACACAAGATGGCACTAAGTAAGCATAAAATGTTCAAGTGCAGCAGCTGGACTCGTTCACAGCTCTGCTTAATATTTACCCACAGCAGTAGAAGCGTTAAGACGTCACCGTTTCTTTTAAAGTTGCCCAGTATTGTGTATAAAATGTCTTTGAGTGTAAATTGTTGGTCACTTTTTAAATTTAAGTTTTTTTTTTTTTTTAAGTTCTAAAGTTCCTTTTGTACATTTACATTCCCAGAGAAACATTATGCATATTTTCAAATAAAAAAGAAAAGAAAACTTAAATCAGACTCAAATTTCTGTGAAATAGTTGTAGTAAAGTAGTTGTAGTGTGTCTTGTCTCACACTAGAGAGATATTGTGTGTGTGTGTGTATATATATATATATATATATGATATTGTATATGGAATTCGGTTGCAAGCTTCCAGTACAGCACAGAATGACACAAAATATTCTTAAAAAAATCAATTTAGACCAGAGTATGAGCATTTAGTGCTTACTATTATAACTATTAAAAACATAAAACCTTTGAATTATCAAATTATAATTTTTTTTTTTTACAATGGCTTGATTATTTTAGTGACATAAAATATAGCAATCAAAACAGATGCAAACATCTTACTTAACATAATAAGTTTATTGTTTGCGTTTATTGTGTCAATAAAAAAATCTAAAAGAGACCAGAATTTCATGTAATATGTATAATAAATTTGCTTCCGAATGTCTACGAAATACAGAGTTCTATGATAGACGGCTCATTTGTCTCCAATAGTATGGCTCATCTCAAATCCATTTTAAAGGTGTCTGTTTCATTCATCAACAGCAGAGGTTAGGAGCAGTGTTTCACAGCTGTTGTTCATATGTCAACTTAATCAAGAGTTACATTTATTGTATACTCTTGGAAAACTAAAAGAGCATAGTTGTGGCCATGTTACATAATTTGTACCACTTATTAATTGCTTTATGGACCATTTCCTTGAAAACTCTGACCTCAGAGTTGGTTTCTAAGCCTGTCTGCTTAAAGCCTTTAATTTGACGTTGGCCTTTTTAAAGTACAGATGCTGACACTGAGAAACATGTACCGCAGTCAGCCCACAACAAAGGGTGGGAACGTGTCTAATGCTATTTCTAAACTGACACCAGTTAATAACAAACGTGTAAGATTTATTGCAAAACCATTTTCCTTTCTGTATAAAATCAATACTTTGCTTTGGTAAGATTGTTTGAAATGTCAAATGAAAACTGGGCCAGATTGTCGCTGTAAGAGTCAGATATTAATCTCTGGTTGGGGAAAACTTTAATGGGAATGAAGTTAAAAAACAAAGCTGAAAAAGAAAGGATTGTTATTTTTTAAACAAGAATCACGTTTGTGTGTGTGTGTGTGTGTGTGTGTGTGTGTGTGTCAGAAGTTTCTGATACTCTGCAATTGTTTTGTCTCTGGCATTCGGCTCTTGTTGCTTACAGTCTGACTTTGAGCTTCAAATCTTCCAACTGCGAGGTGAGCATGCTGTCTCAATAGCACATCTGGAAGGAGTCATTGCTAAGATGCAAAGAGACAACGGGTATAATACAAGTCAGGACCGGGGCGAGGTCCGTGATGCTGCTGTGTCCACTGCAGATGACCTGACGCCCAAGACCTACCGCACTGTGAGTATCCAGACGGACAGGGAGACCTTCATCAAGACCCCTGAGGGTGACAGTGGCGGCCTTGTTCAAAGCCCCAACCAGAATGTGCCAAAAAGACTCAACTTGGACTCTATTGGACTAAATCTAAAAGCTGAAACGGCCCCAGGCGCTTCTGGACCGCCCCCGCCTCCGCCTCCCCCTCTCCCACCGGGCCTCTCGGGACCGCCCCCCCCACCCCCACCTCCTCCTTTGCTAGGCAACACTGTAGCACCGCCCCCTCCGCCACCTCCACTCCCTGGAGGTGGTCCGCCGCCACCACCTCCCCCTCCCCCGCCTGGCCTACCTGGAGCTGGTCCACCTCCTCCTCCCCCTCCTCCAGGCTGTGGCCCGCCACCTCCTCCCCCTATGGGCTTCAGTTTCGACCAGAAGGTGGAGAAGGCCCCACGGAAACTTGCCGTTGAGCCAGCATGTCCCATGAAGCCTCTATACTGGACCAGGATACAGATACAGGACAATAAGTATGTGGAACATTGCCTAAATTCACTCATATTGCTCTTAAATGATAAATGCAGGTGATTACAACTTGGGTCTTATTTTCAGTGTTTTGGCCATCATTGTACAATAGTTTTATAATAATAACGTTGTACTCAGCAAGTTAATTGCAGAGATCTGGGAATGCGGCCGCATTGCTATGAAGAAGTCCGAACAGGCAAGAAACACGAGCAGTCAGATGACCATACTGTCCATACTGGTTTTTTTTTTTTAACAACACTCCAGATTAGCCAAATTGATTTAAAAGTAAATGAAAGGTTTAGGGGAAGAATTATTGCCCAAACTGTTGTAAACATCCAACACATTTTACAGACTGACTTCATAGTTATGTGCACACAATTTTCTTGTGCAATGAAGTGTCACTTTAATTTTTACCAACTAATAAAGTGGTTTCGATAATCTGGTGTAACTATTGACTTATTTACAACCTCTATAATTAAAAAAAACTTATTTCTTGCCCCATTGGACTTCATTGTCGCAATATTGTGGTGTGTTCAGATATCAGAAATGACTTTGGTGATTGCCATGTTATTAAAACTTATGAAAGTGATGGCCAAAACTACAAACATGAGACCCAAATTGTAATAAACTGGAATTATTCTTTAAATTGCAGTGATTATGCAAAATAAACAGTAGCACACAAAAATCATAAAATGTCTTCCCACACATTTCTTTTCCCTGAACTAATTTAAACCCAAGGTTACAGAAAGCACAGGGCTAGCATAACCTCAGTTCACAATTGTATTTTTTAACGTAATTTATTTATTTATTAGTGATGTTTGGTAGATTACTGCAGGGCCAATGAAGTTCTAGGCTGCATTGACCCTGGTCTAATGGGGTCTTAGTTCAGCCCTGAACACTCCTGTTGTCCTGATTTCTAAGATATGGTTGTTGCGCACCATGCTTGTTCGTCTACTGGCCCTATTGAGATACTCTGTAATTTTAAGTGGATTATCCAGCCCATTTACAGTGGCTGTGGTTGTTGCCTCCGAGTGCCAGGCTTCTAGCTTTATGGCCTTGTATTTCCATGGCTGGATTAGTGGGGGGAAACTGAGTTGTGGTTCGCACTTTCTCTCTCTGGTCCAGCGCTGGAGGACTGACTGACTGACTACAGCAGTTTCATGTCAGCTATAAATTTAACTGTTAAGGGGCATTAAATGGGTCAGATGTTTAACTATAGCTGGATCAGCTGTGTGATCTCTGTTAATGGTGTGAGGTTCTGAGTTATGGGGGGGGGTGTAAGGTTTGAAATGATGCCAGGTGTCTATATGTATGCTGAAATACAAAGTACGTTTAGCAGCATGCGGGACAAGCTAGCTTTAATAGGGATTCAAACTCAATTATAGTCATAATCCGGTCAATTAGAAAGTTGTCTTGCATGGAAATATTTCTTGGGGTTCAGATGTGATTTTCTTTTCCGAGCTAGTTCCCTGCACATTTGGGTTCAGAGTCGGAGGCTGTTCATTGAACTTATTTTCCTCAGTCTCTCAGAAAGGAGTATCAAATCAAAGGCGGATTTTGGGGCAGAAAACCTCTTGGCTGCTCCAGATGAATACTCTCACCACTGCAATAGGAAGTCAACGGCATGCAGAAACAATTGGACTTACTCGACCCTAATTGAGTAACTGGCAATGCAGTTGATTGTTTTGTGCGATCGCTTATGTTAGTGTGCTGTGTCCAGGTTCTTTTTCTCATTGTAAATGAGCCTCGACAGGGGGAGATTGACCTGCCAGTCTCATAAGCGCACAGATGAGATGTAATTTAATTAAACAATAATCTGCAACGTGTAAAAAAGATAATGGGAAACCAGCAGTTAGGCTGTTGCAGCATATTATAGATGTCGTTAGTCCAAAATCTTTCTTTAGAATAGGTTTTAGAATAGGTTAATTTGTTAGTAAGCTGTTTACTGTGTCTCTTGATGTCTGTTTTATTAATAGACTTAGGGAAGGAAAGCAGAGCCAGATGTAATGGTAACAGCAACAGAGTGCTTAATTCCTGAACATCCTCCTAACTTTAGACATCTCTTGTTCCGATTTCTGCCTCCGTTTGTTTTTTCCATGTTACTCAGCAACATCGGAAACACAACATCGCCTCCCGTATTCTCGTCCATTTGCTGGAAATGGTCCTTTATTACAGAAACGTCTTAAACTTTTGTTATTTTTATCACCTAGCTCATAAACAGTGCTATTTAAAGTTGAGATTGCTGTAATTCCTGCCAAGTTTTTGTGGGACAGTGAAATGGAAAATGAAAAGCAGTGGGCAGTTTGAATAAACATCAAATAATCTTCCACAAATGGAACACACAATTTGTTATAGCTCGAAGAAAGAACCTAGATGTTTCTAGCCTGGCTGTGAGCCACTATCATTGTGAGTCTGAGTCTCATTTGTGATGCATAGAGTTAAGTGAAAACTAAGATTAATCACGAATTAAAATCTTTACTTCATTTTCCAGCAACAACACACTCTGGGGTTCTCTGGAGGAACCAAACATCGTCGACGCCAATGAGTTTGAGGATCTTTTCTCCAAGGCCACGAAGCAGCCAGTGAAGAAGCCCCTGTCGGACACCTATGAGAAGAAAGCCAAAACTAAGAAGGTACATTCAGTTGCTCCACTCACTTCTCCTCATTTTGTGCACTTTGTCTCTCGCTGCAGCCACCTGAGGGCATTGTAAGCGTGCTTTCTTATCAAGCTTTGTTTAAAAAAGACTTTGTATGCTGTCATGTTTTAATCATAAATCAAAGAAAGAAATAACAAGAGGTGAACCGGAAAGAAATGGATTGCGACTCTCATCAGGTCCTCCTCCAGACTGCTGCCTGCAGTTGCCAGGTCTTGCACTGGGCCAACATCAGCTATCAGTTTAGGAGTTCACTCCCTTGTTTTCTTTTTGTCTGTGCAAGCCAAGCTAACTGTGCAAGATTGTAATGTCAGTAGGGCTTTAGAATTATGTTGTTTTTTCATCTGTGCACGCTTCATAGTTTAGTTTTTAAGATGAAACAAGTCGAGAAAAGCCAGTCAAAGTGTGCTTTTGTGCCAGATTGATCTACCGTTCCCCCAACCCCACCAAAGACACACTTGTTGATGTCTTGTCAAATGCTGCAACTCTGCACCTCTGCTGCAGCCAGCGCCGCGTCAGCATCCTGGCTGCCTCGTGGTCCTCACTGTGGCGTCCAAGCGGTTAAAAATCGGACACTGCCCCAGACTCTCCCCTCTAAATCTATACACATCCCCTATTCTGATCAATTTTTTAAGGCTCCACTGCGCTCCAGAGGGCATGTGTGCGTGTACGTGCGTGTGTGCGCGTGCACATGTGTGTCCTTGATCTCCATCTTTAGATCTCTCAATTCAGTCTGGTCACTCTAAAAAGCGGCAAGCTGTCCACTATTTGATCCAACTCAGACAGACACAAATCTTGCCAACTGTCTCCTACCTGGTCTTACATCAGCCTGGAAGAGGTTTGACTCCACTAATGGAAACACTCCATGTCCTCTGGCGCCTGGGTAGCTCACCTGGTTGAGCGTGCGCCCCATGTACAGAGGCTAAGTCCTTGCCGCAGCAGCCGTGGGTTCAACACCGACATGCGGCCCTTTGCTGCATGTTACTCCCTTTTCATGTCTTAAGCTGGCTGTGGTTGATATCTATGTTTAGACATTTTGTCCCCAGCACTGTGATTAGACAGGAGTCTTATATTTAATATAAAGGTCTGTGTTTAGAGCCAGCGAGAGCATTCAGAGTCCAACTCTACGATTAAAGAGGGGAAGTGAATACGTGAAGGCATGGTTGTTTTCAGCCCGCTTACAAGTCCAACTCACTGGAAAGGTCGTCAAAATGAAAGAAACGTGTTTACTTAATCATGTTTTATCCCTGATAGTTTATACTCTGTGCTAAAGGAAGAGAAATCATTTGAGAGAGAAATCATCTGAATCATCAGCTGATGATGGCTTCCAAGAAGTTCAGCTGTTGGGACGATTGGGAAAGAAAGGAAGGGAAGCACTTAACAAAGAGAAACAGATATTTTTCAGAGGAAGGGATAAGAGCAGGGTTAGAGACTTAGTACTACTGAGTTGAGGAGGAATGGATCCTATAGGTTGACTGAATGGGGGGTAAAAAGTGAATAAGGACAAATTGGATGGCTTTTCTTTCTTTTACAATTTCAGCCAATGTCCAATCATTTTATCCCAATTTCTACAGTTTATTTGCTACTTGTTTACTTGATTAATTGACTAATTGTTTTAGCTCTATACCATTGCTAGTGTTGTCACTGGAGATATTGAAGATTTTAATAAAATGAATAAAATTAACTGAAAAAACAATATCATATGAGTTTTACAGATAAACCTTTTACTGAGAAAATGTTTTTGGGACAAAGTGATTAGTGATTAAAGGGTTAAATCTTTTTGATTAGCTACTCCCCCTAAGCATTGCTTGTACACTTCGCTGTAAGTAGTGAGTGTCTTGATAATGTCTTATTCTTCACATTTTAGCGAATAACATTTTTCCTCCTAATATGGCTCTTTAGAGTGTTCGTAGTGTATGTCTCACAAGTATGATAAATACCTGCCCAGGCTAGAGTTCTGGGGAGCCTTGACATGGCTGACCAGTGGTCTCTGTCCCTCTGCTTGACTACCAATATCAGTGGACACTCATGCAGACTACCTATCTCTGTAAGCACAGCGTTCACTTATATTCACATTGAATTTGTGTATGTATTTGTGTGTTTCAATTACCTTGTTTGTTTGTTTTTATGCGTTTGTGTATGCACCTGCAATGTGTACGTTTCTCTGTGTGTGCGTCCGTGTGCTCGAACGCACGTTTGTGTGATGACGGCACGTCCTCCTCGCGAGTCATTATGCACTTGCTCAGAAAGTGTTGCCAGATCATGCTAACACCACAGCCCGGGGCTGTGTGCGGTGAGAGGAGAGGAGAGGAGATGAGTGGGAGGGAATGGAATGTGTGTACATTATGCATATGAGCCACTTCCCCATTTTCCAACAACTCCACACGCCCAAAGTTGAAACTCGGGGGATGCAGCCGATGCCTACATGAGTACAGCACATAAGTTAATCTTTATCATGTGTGCCATAGAAAAAAATCAAAGCTCTTGTTTACTCTGGATCCTTTCTCTGTCTGCTGATTAGCATATCAAAGCAAAGGAGATGACATGGAAGAGAGCTATCCCACCCGAGCAGACCAGACCGGACTGGACCAGGGGTATAATTGCAGTCATGTGGCTCCGCTCCACTGGCTAGAGGAGGCAATGAAGAGAGGGAACCTATAGGAGTGTGGGGGGTGGGTGAGGGGGGACTGTGGAGGATGGGCATGTTGGTGCATTCTTGATTGAGGGATTAGAAGGGAGGGAGGGATGGATGAGGATGAAGAAATCAATCAAGCTAAATGTGCTCTTGAGTTTGTATGTGTGCAAATATGCACAGCAGTAAACACAAAAACAGCAATTTCCTCCACCCAAATAAATCTAACTTGTATCAAGTTTATACATAGTGGCTCTCCTTGAACAAACAGCAGCTTTAACCGGTTTATAGAAATGACTTATGAGCAATCATAGTGCGTTTATTAAATACATATTTAAAGCTCTGGCTATGACGTGGGAGAGTGGGTGTAAGATTAACAGCGTTGGGTGAGACTGGGGTTGCTGGGTGTATCGTAGGTGGTTATTGATGGGAAGTCTTGATCCAGTTGTTATTGTAACTTCTGCCTGGGTGATTCCAGACAGATAGTGAGACAGACAGTCACCGCGGAGCAGGCTGGCTGCTCAGCCTGGCTACTCAGCCGTGGTTGTGTAAACTATCCACTCGGCTCAGTACCAGCATCACCCTACCAACCTCGCCTAACATCAGCCACCTGCTACAACTCAAACTGCTGACACTCCCAGTGTCTCCCTCCATCATTTTGTTTATTTTCTAAGGCGGCTCGCTTTTTCTCTCTCTCTTCTTTCTCCTCTTTCCTTTGACCTGTGTGTGTTATTCAAGTGTCCACAGCAGTTTAAAATGAAAGCCTTAGAGTTCTCTTTTTTGTCCACAGGAGGGAGCCGTTAGCTATCGGTGTCTACCTGTCTCAGCATCAGCATCACGCGGCTCGCCCGAGCTATATGCGTGTCTGTAACCAAGCATCCAGCATCAGTTGTCTTTTCTCATTAACGTAACTGTTTAGGCTAATTGGCGAGTTCTGCAGCCACAGTGAGCGGGAAGGGTTCCTGGGCTGCTTTTAGTGTGGCCCGTCCAAAGTGGTTAATTAGAGGTGTTGGGAAAGCCTGGTACTCAGCCGTCTCAAGTCCCCAGAGTGGGAGATCCCCAGTGATCCAGGCAATAGAGCTGGAAGCAGCATGGCACCCACTAACGCCCTGTAATGCAATACCCACTTCTAAGGCTTCTGCTCTCCAGCTCCCACTGGACAGCCCAGTAGCCGACAACGCCATAATACCTAATGAAGAAGCCTGACGCATTAACTTTTAGAGTGGGCCTTTACCTTGCCAAAACTCTCTCTGGCTTTACGGCTAATTCAGTCATAAGTAATTGTGACCATGTGTAGGCACAAATAAAAATCCTGTGAATTTATAGTTTGTTATAAAAGCCCTGCTTCTCTTTGCCTTGCTCTTCTAGACTGTCCTTTTATGGTGCCACTTGTGCCTTTGTACTTTCACTGCGACTTGATATTTTTTGATTATATCTCACACATGTTCTTCGGTAAACTAGAGGAGGTGCTTTTTCTGTTTAACTTTGCTCCCTCATTGATGTAACTTGACAAAGTGTGTCCCGGCTATGTGTGCATGCTCCGCGTTTCCCAATTGTTTGCATCACAGTGATGGGTTATGACAATGTGTGTTGATTAGTCTGGTCGTTTGGGTCAATCCAGATGATTCCCATCAGGCTGCTGCGACTGAGACTTATTGGGGCTTCAGACGCTTAGTCTTGCTCATCATCTATTATCTGCTTCCACAGCCGGGGGAAGTGACTACGTGATTTTCACCCGGCCTCTTTTATTCGCCATCTGTTCCTTAGTTTGTTTTATGTCTGTGTTTGAATAACAGCATTGGTGATAAATGTAGGTGTGAAGAAATCTGAGGCAGAATTTGGAGTAAATATTTAGATTTTAAAGTAATTAACAGTAATAATGGTTGACATTGGAAGCCAACATCATACAATATGGTATTATTGTACGTACATGATGATGTTCTCTTGTGAACCTAAAAAAGAATTAACTTAAGAAAAAGCTTAAGTCTTATTAACTAAAATGCATATTGTGGGTTTTACACTAAATCCCACTCATACTCTTGTAGTTTTATAATCTGAATTCAGTTGTTTTCTGTTTTTCCAGATTATCAAGCTGCTGGATGGGAAACGTTCACAAGCAGTCGGCATCCTCATATCGAGCCTGCATCTGGAGATGAAGGACATTAAGCAAGGTGAAAGAGATTTTCTAATGTCGGTCTGTTCAGCATGTCAGAATGATTGTGCGCACTATAATATTATTTGAGTCTCTTTCAAGGAAGGAGCTCTTATTTAGATTCAACAGCAATACATTGAATTTACAGTTTGGCTCAACAATAAATTGAGGACGACTCCTGATGAAATGCAGATGGAGTTATTTTTAGAGATGAGATAGCAAGCTCTGTAGCAGAGAATAATTTCCAACCTCTGACAACTACTAATTTGTAACAAGAGATACTTTTTTTTTTATTATTATTAATTTGTGTTTCAAGTGGAACATTGATTTTTCCAGTTACTGTGGTGGGAAAGAAAATGACTCAATTTGTCAAAATGTGAGACTGCAACACTTGGATAAAAGGCTGCTTGAAATCCCACTGGTTAAAACCATATTGCCATCGCCTTCATTTTAAGAGCTGCGTGGATTGATTGCATGCTTGGTTATTTTGGTGTGTGTGTGTGTGTGTGTGGTTTTATGTGTGTGTAAACACATAAAATTTGTGTTGGGGACAGCGTAGATGGGCCAGGAATTGGTCCTGTCCTAGGACTCTGGCGGAGAGTGCCTGCCGCCTGCTAGTCTGAGCATGCAGCCAGCAGATCTGTTTATTGTAGCCAGTGACGGTTTCCACAAGCCTAATGGGACTGACACCCCACTAATGATCTAAGCATGTACAAAACCACCTTCCACAGTTAGCAGACACTGCACTACCACATAAAACCACCTCAAACACAAGCCAAACTGCACATAGCACCAGGACACCGATTTTGTTTCGATTCTTTTTTTTTTTTTTTCCTTTCCCTTCAATCCTTTTCTCTCTCTTCCAGTGTCAGTTTGTAGAGGTGGTTTGGTAAAACACCCAGCATGAGGCTGCTTCCTTGTGCCTTAATGGGGGTTGTATGTGAAATGGACAATTTGAATCTGACAATGAGGGCACCTTAATAAGGACTTTTAAAAGCTCCAGTCCCTGGTCTCGCCTGCTTGCCTCCCCTTTGTTGCCAAATTAAAAGGACATGGGACATGTAATGTAATTAGAGCTACTAGGGAGGGAGGGGAGCAGAGAAGGTAGCACTCTGGTTTAGGGAGAGAGGGGGTCAACTTCACCCGCCGGAGTGACTGGGGGACCTCAAGGGCCACCATGGTTCAGTGGCAAAGGGAGGCTCTCCCCCACGCACCACCTCACCACACGCACACATACACATGTTCACACACCACACATGCCCTTCCACACCAAAGCCGATGAGTGAAAAGTGGAAGGAGAGGGTGTGAGGCGGTTGGCAGGCAGGCTTTGATCTGTCGGTGTGAAGATATATCCGGCTCCCCTCGGATCAGAGTGCTCCTGTGTGCACACTGGAGCAGGCCCCCCTTTTGGTGTGTGATTGACGGCTGCATGGCTGAGGGACTGAATAATCCACTCTAATAAGATGTAGGAAATGGACCTCCAGCGTTCTCTCTGATCCAGACATTGGGACCACGTTGACAGGTTTTCTGCAACAGGAACAGCTGGAAACCAGAATGCAAAGTATTACCTTGTTAGCTGGAAGCAGTGTGCGATTGAAAAGACTAGTGTTAAAATTGTGTTGTTAAAATAGTTTCATTTACCTGAAACTCAAATGTGTTAATGTTTAAAGTACCATACATAATAAAACATAATTTTGGCAGTATTGAACTAACAAATTTATGTTTTTAATACTAGTTTAAGTTAACAGGACAAAACAGATCATTATTAGAGCAATGCTATACTAAAAACAAAATATAACGCATTTTTCCTCTTAGAAATTACATTTTTCAGCAATAAAATACATCCTTTGTTAATTGTTACAACTAGAGCTGTAACAATTCGAAATTTTGCTGCACCATTAATTGTCTCTTTATTGTCATAACTCTTTATTATCATAAAAACATTTTGTCCAACTGTATCCCCCCCTTGTCATTATTGATGCTATGAACGTGTGTAAGGTCAAGTGCCAGCAACTAACAATATAAATATATAGTCCGACCAATAATCACTTATATAATTACAATTTGGCATATCTAAACTAAATCAACAATTACCAGTCATACACCTTAAGACCTTAGCTAATGTTAGCAATTAATTGCGGTTAAACAAAGAAACGGCAATTTATATAATAATTGTTACAGGCCTAAGTTCAACACACTATTGGGTTCTACTGCTCGATAGTCTTACCTTGGTCTGGCATGACCAGTAGTTTATGGTGGCTAATGTTAGCAAACCTTTGCTATATTGTGCTGTGTAACTGACATTGTGCTAATGTCACAATACATTTGACCATTTCCCGCCATCACACATCACATCACTTGTGGCCATAAATTTACCCAATGTTGCTTTATTTTAACATTTGTATGATTTTATCAGCACCTTGGTGCTTCTTTGTAAATCACTTTGGGCAGCTTAAGCTGTGTTTACATGTGCTCTAGACTAGAAATAAACTTTACTTACTTACTTATTTTAATGTTTATATGTTAAGAAGCTAACGTGTAATGTTAGCAATCTTTTGCTGTGTATCTGTCTACGTTTGTATGTAAAGAAGCTAATGTAATGCTAGCAAACTTTTTAGGTTAGGTTTTGCGATGACATTACTGAAGTCAGTTTGTGACTTTTCTCTACTTGTGCTACTGTTACACTACATTGTACTATTTATATTTGAAAATTCCATCTCCCTTCGTTCTTTTTCAATTTGAACTGCAAAGATGGCCCTTACAATGAGGACCTTGGAAACGTAGGGATGGCCCCGAAATCACAACATAATCAGAAAGAATGATTTGAATTAGAAGTTTGATACTAAGCCTTTCTAAGGCTGAAGACTTTTTTTTTTTTTTTAGGCATTTATTTTTGATAGGACAGCTTAGACATGAAAGGGGAGAGAGAGAGGGAATGACATGCAGCAAATGGCTGCAGGTAGGAATTGAACCTGCTGCAGCAAGGAATGAGGTGCAATATGGGGCGCAAGCTCTACCAGGTGAGCTACCCAGGCGCCCTGAAAACATTTATTTTGTAGTTCTCACAGCATCAGTTCTTGGTCTTGGTGACAGTGATGCTTTGTTACATTGAGTGACTGATTTAAGAGCTGTAGGTGGTGTGCAGCCTTCCTCAGCTGACACCAACCAGACAACTGTCAGCTGATCCGACAGCACTGGAGCCACCCCTCCCATCGTGTCCTCTTCTCCCTTACCGATCCATAAACCTGTGACACCTCTAAGACACAGAACAGTGACTTTCTCTTCTTGTGCCATCCTCCATGTTCTGCCTTCCCTGCACACTTTCGTTTTTTTAATGTTTGAGTCAAGCTAGACAAACATGCATCCTGCAAGCCAAGCAGGAAAAAAAAAGAACGTCCTTCTTTTTCATATTATTTCTTAGTCCTATCATGTCATGATGATAGGACTAAGCCTATCTGCCAGCCTTTATCTACCCTTTTCTCTCTCTCCTCTACCTCTCCCTTTTACCTTCTCCTGCATCCTCTTGTTTCTTGCTTGGCTCACCTTTACCTGCCTCACTCTAAAAATCATTACAGTCAGCTGTGCTGGTTCTAGCTGTGAGCCCAGTGGTTAAGCAGGCTCTCTGTTTTGAGCCAGTGTTGGCCCCAGCATCTGTGGTCTCAGACCCAGTCTGCAGCACACATTTCTGCCACACTCCCAGTTTCACCACCTCCAGCTAATTTAAATTATTACGGCTAAATTACCGTAGGTGTATAATTCAACTACGTGGTAATTAATGACATGTTGTGGTTGTTGGTGCAAGGGTGGTGCGGTGTAGACACAATTGGCATGCTGGTTTTAGTCTCTCTTTTTTTATTCTCCCATATCTTACATAATAGTTATACCCACAAATATAATGTTTTATTGACCCAAATTACGAGGCTATTATGAGTTTACGTCCCGAATCGGAAAAACAAGTTTGTTCTTCAAGCACCCGCAGAACTTAAAAGGCAGCGTGCTTTGGCCAGGATCTTATCCATTTATTAGACTGACTGCTTATAATGAATATCTTTACTGTTCCAGCTGTTCTGACTGTGGACAACTCTGTGGTGGATTTGGAGACCATTGAGGCTTTATATGAAAATGTAAGTATGAAGGAGCAGTCTGTCTAAGGTAATAAAACAAAGGAGAAACATAAGGCTGTAAAGTCATCTGACAGCGTTAAAGAAAATAGAGAAAGCTCTATATTATATTTATTGCTACAAATTATGTGCGTCTCATTTTGAGTGCAAATACATTTTTAGTATTTGTGCAGCATCTTGCAACAATTGAATTCCCTATTCAGATTTCTTCTGGGTGTCATTCTTTTTCTGAACGTATTTAGCTGTGTTTATATACATCTTGACTTTGTGTTATGTGTTTCTATAGAGGGCCACCAGTGATGAGATGGTCAAGATAACGAGGTATTATGAGAATTCTAAAGAAGATGAAGTCAAACTGCTAGATAAACCTGAACAGTAAGATCACTTCTACCTAAAACTTCTAGAATACTCCACAAAGAAATGATACATTCATAATTATTGATACACTTTGGGCTTTGAGTTTAGTGCTATAAGTATTTATTTGCCTAATATTTTACCCAGTAATTAAGCTAAATTCAATGAATTTACATTAGGACACAGGACACATCATTTTTAATCAATTAATAAAAAATGTCATGAAATAATTCCATTATTTGTTTATTTGAACTCATAGGCAATTTTGGCCAACATTTACACATTGGGGCAAGTCTTTATCTTTTGATGTAGTCTTCTACAACTTTGTGTGTGTGCAAACATATGCATTAATGGATATTGCTTCAGTAGTTCCTGTCAGAGTTAAGTAGTCCGGGCCAGTTAACGATGCCTGGACCCAGCGGTGCCGCTCAGCCTGGCCTCCCTATTTCCATGTTTGACCAGAGCTGTCACTACGGCTGCCCGAGTCATCCTTATTCAGCGTCTGCCTCCATCAGCAGGGTCTAATCACACAGGATGTTACCGCTCCGCTCCCCTCTGACACGGCACTGTTTACATAAGTCGTCCCGCATCAAGCCGGAGTTACCTTTGATCAATCTCTGTTCGCCGCTCGTTGCTCTCCCTGCACCCGACCCCGCGGACCTTTCAAACCCAGCCGAGCAGCACCGCTCATGACTATCAACTGCCTGTGAACAGCAACATTGACTCAGCCGGCCTGCATTGGGAAAGCGCAGCCTGCCAAGGACCTAAAATAGTTCTTCCTGTTAGACATTTTGTTTAATTCTGTCATAACACATCACACCCCATTCTCTTCCTCCACCACCTCCTCCTCCCCTTTTGTTATCCAGGTTTCTCTATGAGCTCTCTCAGATTCCCGACTTTGCGGGCCGAGCCCACTGTATCATCTTCCAGTCAGTATTTCTCGATACCATCTCATCCATCCGTCGCAAGGTGGAGATCATCTCGAATGTCAGCAAAGTAAGAACATCTTATCGAAAAACAGTGCCGTTTAGAAAAGTGTCACTAAGCTACGTAAAGGTTTACTGTGTGTGTGTGTGTGTGTGTGTGTGTGTGTGTGTGTGTGTGTGTGTGTGTGTGTGTGTGTGTGTGTGTGTGTGTGTGTGTGTGTGTGTGTGTGTGTGTGTGTGTGTGTGTGTCAGGAGCTGTTGGAGTGTAATAGCTTGCGGGATGTATTAGGTCTTGTTCTGGCCTTTGGGAACTATATGAACGGAGGGAACAGGACAAGAGGTCAAGCTGATGGCTTTGGACTGGAGATCCTCCCCAAACTAAAGGACGTCAAGAGCAGGGTAACACATCACTTATAATTTTACACTGAAAATCTGCCATCATTTCCTGGCATATGTTAGCTAAGTAGGCCCATGCAATCAAATCACAGATCAATACGTATAATATATAATTGTTTCTTCCTCAGGACAATCGTATGAACCTGGTGGATTATGTTGTTTTGTACTACCTGCGTAATTTTGACAAAGTAAGGCACTGTCAATTAAATTCACAAATGTACACTCTTTAAACATCTGTCACTCAAACACTTATATACTAATATACTTTTATGTTTGATCCACTGTTCAAGCATGCTGGCACAGAAAAGAGTGTGTTCCCTATGCCGGAGCCCCAGGATTTCTTCCAGGCTGGTCAGGTTAAGTTTGAAGACCTCACAAAGGACATCAGAAAGCTGAATAAAGATCTGACTGGTAGGACATGCCCTGTTGTTTAAGTGCATTCATTTTCATTGTGGGTGTTGAGACTTAAACACCACATTGCATTTTATTGCTTCGGTCACATTTGTTTCAGTGTAAATCAGTCAGGGTGATTGTATACAGTACCATCTTTCACCAGAGCAGTTTGAATGTAAACGTACATCCCATGTATTGTTCATGCCTTGTGCAGAGAGGTTGATGGGCGTATTCCGGACTTTGGATGGCCTGAGGAAGTTTTTCCAGACATTGTATCTTTTAACAGCCGTGTCATCATGACACCACAAACGCTCCGGTTTCAGGACCAGTGACAGAGCACCCAGCCAAAGAATCATCTGCATTTCTTTGTTCTAGAGCACTCAAAAGAAGGACATTGACGAAGCAGTAGAGTGACAATTGGTGGATAAATAAGTGAACATGATTTTGGTGTTCTGTGCTCAAAGTGTCGTGGGGCGCCAAGCCACTCAGTAACCCAGCCAGTCAGTCTTGGCCAGGGCCATGCGGAGGTTAAAGGCGATGCCCCCCAGTGCCCCTGGTGTCTGTGGTTATTTAAATCAACCAATAATATGGCATATGAAAGCAATTAGATATGCTCCGCAGCTCTCCCCTACGTTTT
The DNA here is from genome assembly GCF_031162955.1 of Sander vitreus. NCBI lineage: Eukaryota > Metazoa > Chordata > Actinopteri > Perciformes > Percidae > Sander > Sander vitreus. The sequence goes on from NC_135874.1 coordinate 17,598,374, forward strand.
TTAGATCGCTGTTAAAGCCCTCTCCTCTCTGACCCAGGGGAAAAATACAAAGAGTCTACTAAAGTACCCAGACCCACCTCAAGCTGTCACTCATTTATTAGGAAAAATGGAAGACCTGAAGACAATAAATGCAACATAATGGCCCTTGTATTTGATCTCTGCTGCAGCACAGTCTGGCACAGTAGTCCTCGGGGGTATTAGCATCACAGGGCAAGCGTTGGATTCTGGATGTTTGGTGAGCTCCACCTCTGACTCCCACCATTTTTATCCTCTCCAGCCGCCAGGAATAAATATTTATGCCTGGCTATTATAAACCAGCCTAAAGAAAGCAAGTGGTCTTAATTATAACGCTAACACAGATCACTTCCATCCACATTGTGAATTGTGTTTGAGAGAGAGTAAGAGGCTAACACTGAATCACACTTTGGTTTACTTGCTCTGTTTGACTGAGCAGCAAGGCTGCCTGCCCCTCTTCTGATCCCGAGGTGGCGACTGCAGTGGTCGGTGGTGCCTTGCCCTCCAGGCTTGGGTCAAAGGTCAGGAGCCTTGGTGCTAGCAGTCTCTCCTAGCTTAGCCTCCTCCACAGACATTTTGCTCTTTGCTGCATGTGTGTCTGCAGCGTGTAGTCATCAGTGATGCTCAAGAGCGGGTCTCCGTCCGCTTGGCTGCCCTCTCCTTCACTGGCTTGTGCAGAAACATGATCCTCTTTTGATGGGGCTTCCTGTTTGGGGAGAGGGGGTGACCTTTCTCTATGCTCCTCTCAGGGGGAGAAGGATGAGTGGGAGGCCATGAGGAACCAAATCTACTGTAGGACTCTCAGCTCCCAT
>NC_135874.1:18616700-18684200 GCF_031162955.1 Sander vitreus
CACTGCGCTGGCTAGCCAAGAAAGATATGTAAACAAACCAACATAAACAAACGACTGACAGGAGGGATCAGAGAGCGAGAGATGGAGGGAGAGAGAGACGTTGTGAGAGGGACAGGATTGAGGTTGGACTGCTTAGTGCTGACGAAGGGGCTTTAGCCTTCTCCTGCCCCCACACCCACACACACCCACACACACACGTTCATTTCCTGACCAGACCCCACGGGCTGTTTGTCCTATGCAGAACATGTACCATAAATTAAATTCCAGCAGCCACAGTCAAGCCCATCACTATGCACAAGGCTCCCTGAGATAGCCGCATAATACAATGTGACATTGATGCATTGCTCCTATTATAAAGTCTTTGTTCGTATCATGCTAATAATTCATAAGAGAGAAATGTAAACAGTATGCACTGGAGAGCACTACGAGCAGAAATCATTTCAAGGTAAGCACATTACCAAGGATAGGACTGGGTCTCGTCTTTCATATGAGAACTACTGAGCTTTGATTTCAATTATTAAAAAAACAAAGGCAAAACACTGAGCATTATAGTGATAAATGAGTGGAAACCCATTCATTTTTGGATTATTAGATCAGATTTTAAATGAGTTGCTGCTGCAATTATCTAAGCAACAATACTATTTCCAACTTGCTAGGCCCTTATTATCTACTAATGACTTGTATTGTTCTCTGTGTGCATTGTGTGTTCTGATTAATTGATAACAGACAGATCCTTGTTACACATATAGGTTAAGACATAATATGCGGTTTCATTTATGATGTCAGCTCTAGTCATTAGGATTGCACATAGGCTGTTATATTACTGCTATAGGTACACACTGCACATACACAAGGAAAAACACACATTGAGCATAACGGCCTGGATTTAAAGTAGCTGACTTGAAGACAAACGCACATTCAGGCAGGTCACAAACTGAACACTAAATATTGTTCTGTTAGACCTCAATCAAATAGGCCACTGTAATTTAAAAGATAATTAAGATAAATGATAAGAGAGCAGGTTCAACACACACTTCCAAATAACATAGCTCGCGTGTCTCTGTGCACGCGCACGCACACACACACACACACACACACACACACACACACACACACACACACACACACACACACAGGTCTCTGTTTTCATTTTGGTGAGTGGCCAGACAAACGAGTGTGAGGGGGGGGGAGACAGCAGTGTAAATGAGGTGCGCTCGTTTCGCTCACAGCTTGCTCCTGAAGAGAGGCAGTGAGGAGGGAAATTGAATTTGAAAGAGGGGAAACTGTGCCAACAGGTGACAGAGGCGTGCTCCGACCAAACGCACTCTGAAGTGAAGCGCAGTCATATCACGGCGCCAATTTGGAGGCAGTATTATGCAGTACACCGCTCGCCTTTCTCACACAGCCTGTCAGTGCACAGGAGAGCAGTGCTGCCTCTCTAAATATGAATTAAACATAGGGCTTTTGTAGCTTGAATATATTGTTGCTGAAATGTTGGTAGAGTCAAGAAAAAAAACACAGTCACACATGCCCTAACTCCTGAACTGGAAAACTGAGGAGAAGAAAAACAAAAATTTAGAGTATATAATGTTACATGTAAGATGTGTTTAGGGGGCTGGTTTGTTTATATTCACTAAAAAGAAATATAAATAGTATAAAATATGGCTCATATAACTTTATGTTTTGACCATAGACTGTATATTAATGGACAATGCATCCGGTTCGGCGAAGTGCTGCAAATGCGGAAGTGCCTTAAACCTGCATTCTATCTGAATTCCAGCAGGGGGGCGACACGTGTGGTTGCAAAAGGAGGCCGGTTTCTGTAGAAGTCTATGAGAAAGTGACCCACTTCTCACTTGATTTATTACCTCAGTAAACATTTTCATATTGAGTTTATGGTCTTAATCGCTAGTTTTAAGTCTTCTGCAACACAAAATGATGTTAATTTTTTGAATTATGGTCTTGTTGATTTTAAACGAGAGGGGGTGTTTTAGGGCGTGGCTATGATGTGATTGCCAGTGAAAGTGTGTAACGTAAGGTAGAGTGTAAGCAGGTCCTCCCTCACTCCTCCCTCTCGTCTAAAATCGTCACATCCGCAACCAGGATGGCTGCGCCCGTAACGGCAAACTCGACGACGGATAGCAGATCTCCACAAACCAATGGGTGACGTCACACATGCGCTGTCCATTAATATACAGCCTATGGCTTTGACTGATGTGCTCTTTCATTAGTGTCTTTGGATATTAAGAATATATATATATCAATCTGCACATAATCAGCAATAATTACTGTAAGAAGTAAGATTACTGTTGGTTTTCCAGTGACTATCTTATCAGTGCATAATTTGATCCAATCAATACCGCAGCAAACCCTCCCACGCTAAAACATTCACTTAATTTCTCCAGCATCCAACAGAAATTGCCTTTGATTAAAACAATGTAGGCTAATGAACTGCTTTTGTATTTTGCGAGAGGCAGACAGTATAAGCTATGCTTAACCACCTTACCCTCCAGTCGTCCAGATGTGCTATCCAGCAGTGCGAATAATTTAGTGCATCAAAAACAACCGCAGAATAATGTCTCTTCTGGAGAAACACTGTGTTGTTTGAGGGGCAGAGTTCTGAACTGGCAGTGACTCCCTCCCCTTGCTGTAGGTCTGCACGCTATTGACACATCAGTGTTTCAGCACAGGGTTTGGGGGCACTCAGGGATCACTGAGTGTAGCCCCCCAAAAAGTAACACTTTCTTCCCTCCTTCAGCTGTTACCACTGAGGTGCCCTCGAGCAAGATATTCAACCTCCAGCTGCAGCAGTGGCCAACAGAACTCAGCTTGCAGGGGTTGTTGTGTAAATGTGGTTGTGAATAAGAGGGATTCCAGAAAAAGTGAGTTTTTTCTTATATTTAAAAATATAAATGCACAAACTATTTATTTTTTTTTAAATCTATTAACATCACAAGATACATGTGTTGGACAATTTCTTTAAATAGCTTGAAATGAAACATTAATATCAAATAGAACAAACAAAAACTGAAGATTATAAGTCCACATGAATGACATTTCCCTTTTGTCATTTTGAGCTGACATTGCAGTGTTTTTGTACATCTTTTCAATGTGGAAACATTATGAGAATAATTATCTGGAGCAGCCTAAACCTTCATAAAACTTCAATTATCGCGTTGGACGGCCTCCAAGTCTGGAGTATTCCCATAAGATGGGAATGCAGCATCACTACGCCATGGCCAAGCATCCCTGCAAGAATCCTCCTTTTTTTCTAAGTGCAGTCTGCCCAGCGGGACCACAGGGAGCCAATCAGATGGCAGACTGGGTGTCAACTGCGAGCTGGGAGTACGGAAAGCTTTTAGCCAGTTTACCTCCACTATTCAAATTCCGAGCTGCATGGGAATAAATGAGGCGCACAGAAGCGCTCCAGCTATAGATGCAAAGCGCACAGGAGAGGGACAGACGGTCTTTGCACGGCCGCGGTGTGTCCGTTTGGTTTTCCAAACCAGTTATACAGGAAGAGATGAGGAATATTACAGAACGTTGGCGTTTATAAAATTCATTCATGTACATTTTCTATAGGAATATTTTTTACTTTGTTCGATGAGCGCCTCGAACACAACACGTCCTCTAAACAGGGCGTTTCGCAACGTGTCTGACACCACGTCGGCAAGAGGTGACTCTGCACAACATAAATGTTGCTTTTTAATCCCCTGATTATACGTTAAAAAAATACGATGAGTACACAAGAATATAAACTATAGAAATGTGAGGATAGAAACACAGCATCTGATTTAGCCTATCAATTATTGTAGCTACATTAATTAGCCAATAAATGAAGCCGTTTCTTTAGCACTAGCCTGCATTTCTGCTATAAGGTTTTCTTCCCTTTTCCTGTCATGTTTAAACTCAGGCAGGTCTAATATTTAACATGTTTACACAAGTCAGAGTTGCACATGTAATGGCCTTTCTTGTGCATAAAATCTCCTTAATAAAAAAGATAAATATATATATGTGTGTGTGTGTGTGTGTGTGTGTGTGTGTGTGTGTGTGTGTGTGTGTGTGTGTGGATTAACACCAGCGTTGGTAAACCCAAGTTCACTGAAGTTTCCAAAACGTACCTGCGTCCTACCGAGACCTTGCCCTCCGTTGCCTGAACTCATTGAATGAGGGTGGTTTCTTTGCTGCCCTGCCCAGCCGTGGGCCGTGGAGGCTCCGTACTGGGGCCCCACGTCTTTCCCCAGGCCCATGCCGGCTTGCTGCTGCGCCGTGGAGCCGCTGTAGTCTTGATATGCCCCGCCATAGCCCCGCATCATGGGGCTTGGGGACGTCAGCAGTTGGTTGAGTGTCGGAGTGGCCCCTGAGGGATGCTGCTGCTGTGTTTGTCCTGGGAACCTCTGAAAGCCACCTGAAGCGGCTCCCAGGGGAGACTTGCCGTGGCTTGCTGAGGAGTTGCTGCCTATCATCATGTTCCCAGGTTGCCGGCATCCAGAGGGGCCCATCATTCCGTAGGCCCCGCCGCCGTAACCCGCCCGGTACGCCGGGTACTGATTGTACTGGCTGTTGTGGTACCCTGCTTCGTGGGAGTTCTCCATGCTGTTATGTGCCGAGGAGAGCGTTATCCCCATCCCACTGCTTTGCTGCTGCTGTCCGCCATGTTGCTCATAACAGGGCCTTGGACTGTAATAGTTGTTATTAAACTCAGAGTTGTTACTAGTTGGCCCCAAGTTCGAGTGTTCGTACCTGGTACCCATCATCCTCTCCGCGGGTTTACAGGTGAGGTCCCCCTCACCTTTTCCTGGCATGTGCTGCTGCTGTGGCTCCCCCTGGCCCCCCAACAGGTTCTCTTTGCCACCGTGGTGTTGGTGATCCATACCCCTGTCCCCACGGGGCCCCTGGCCGTTGTTGTTGGCGGTGTTGTTACTTTGGATCTGTCGCTGCTGATGTGGCGCAAATTGGCCGAATTGCGGCGGCGGCTGCTGCAGCGGTTGAGACTGAGGGGGATCTCCGCTCCCCACACATTTCAGCTTGTGGTTCGCAGTCAAACCCGCTTCCATCGAGGAAGAGGTTGAATTAGTCGAAGCCGAGGCGGACGTGAGGTTATGTCCATCTTTGTCGTGGCCGTCCGAAGCGTTGCGAGTCGTGGAAGTTGAATGAACCATGTTGAGCTCGTTTCGGCGGTGAGGGTCTACATTATTCAGGGTCCCATCTCCGGCACCCAGCATCGGTCCAGTCCGCTGTACGGTCCCTCCTCCTCCAGATTTCCCCGAATTGAGCTCCGGACCCAAACCGCTGGATAATTTCTTATTTTTGTTATTAGTTCTAGTCGGAGCCGAGGCAACTTGCGCAGCCATGGTCACTCCAACATCTCAGCACGCGCAGTGACAGCAAGCCCCGACCAGCCTTGCACACAGAGAAAAATACAAGAGGGAAGAAAAACACAAGCTGGGAGGAGAAAAATATATTCAGTGTAAAAGCAAGCTTTGTTCTAGCGCTGGTGTTGCTGTGGTGGTGGTGAAATGGTGCGTCAGTGAGGCTTCATGTTGAAAGTTCCTCTGCCAGGTTTAAACGAAACTTTTTTTCTTCCCCCCTCCGCCTCTCCTCCATCCCGGTTCTCGGTAATATGTAGCAGCGTCTCCCGGAGCCCTTGTGGCCCAGCATGGCATGAGAGAGAGCGGGCTCTACCAGCTTATCCACCTCCAGGGCTCCGTCGCGCCTCACATGGAAAATCCGGACTGGAGTAGCGAGCCATTACGCATGCTGCATTTTGATGTTTCGGTGTTTTACGATGCTTTGAAGGTTGATTTTACAATTCAAAAAAGACACATTGATGGTGGCAGTATTTTTTCATGACCCACATTTCCTTATTGGCATTATAATATCCAGATTCCTTTTAATAAGTGTCCCTCAGACAGTCAAGGAATGACTCCCTCCACTGAGTACATATTATTTATAAAAACATACAATAACCGAGACAGATAGGGGTTTTCCAATTTACGCACGGACACTGCTCCTCCGGTCCACATGGATCCTTCAAATAAACACAAAAGCCGATGTTAAGTTTGCCCGAGCGAGTTTCTCCGCAATTATCCAGATCTGTTTTTCCCTCTTCCCACCCTCTCTGTCCCTCGGCTCAAGCCAGTTCTCTGCAGCTCTGACAGGAGTCGGACACGCAACCACAAGCTGTGCGCAATAATGTTGCCATCGGAATAAGAATGTAATCACACTTTATAGCAGCTATAATGTTGTAATATCTGCACCACAGAGTTCGTCCCCTACGTGCTCCAATCACTTATTTTCAGCCGAAAAGGAGTAATGTTCCCCTTCAACAAAGAACCATAGCAATCGAGTAATAAGAGGGAAACTATGGAAATATCACAAACTATAAACTATATCATATTCGAGACTATTCGGTGTGATAGCAGATACAAATTACCATTCAGTACGATTAGGTCACTATAAACTCACTGTCTCCATAGGAATGTAATATGAATATTATGAATATTAAAGCCATTCTTCATTAGGGTCGTATTTGAATAAAAGGCTACATTCTTTAATTTCCTTCATTGGATATACTTTGTCAGAGAGGAGCCTGTCTGAAATTATAATTATATATATATATATATATATATATATATATATATATATATATATATATATATATATATATAAAGAAAATCAACAGAGGCTGCAGTGTAGGACCACACAAAACTAAAGTCTACAAGATATGCTATCCCATCAGTGGCATTCAAAGATGAATGTAAAATAGTGCTTAGTAAAGAAGCTGGGGTGTCTGTTGGGACTTGAATGAGCAGAGGGTCTGCTTTGATGAGATCAGATGCATTTGATCAACAGAGGGAGCTGTGGATGAAAGAGGGGTGGGAGGAGGGGGGGGGGGGTAGCAAGAGAAGGATTTGGGGATGAGAGTTGTGCTGAGGATGGCCATGTTAATGATGATGACTTGTGGTGGCGGTGGGAACAAACGACGAAACCAACGAAGATGATGACCATAGTAATGGTGATGACTAGGTAGTGATGAGCATATTTTTCTAACACCAAATTGTTGCTTCAGGTCACATGTTGGTGAAACAAGGAGGCACAATTTACTCTGCCTTATCTGATAATTCACTATGAAGCCACGTCCATGACAATGGGAAGACCCCTGCTGGAAATACAGTGTTAGTACAAGTCAGAGCTTAAAAAAACTAAACACATCTTTAAAAAATACAAGCAGAAACACCTTATGTTTCAGTAGGACAACAATGAGTGAGAGGGTAGGACAGACTAACTCTGAAATATTCATTTAACTACTTGTGTAACACGATGAAAAAATAAAATCACATTATTACAGCAAGAGTCTTAATCTCTCTTTTCCAAATGGAAGCTCACTCATATGAGAATAAAAGTGAGTGACATGCCCAGAAACCTCTCCCAGCCGTTTGCCTTTATGAGCCCATATGGCAGAGAATAAAAGCTATAACGTTGTTATGGTCCAACTACAAGGTCTCCATGGTGTTCACCATTCAGTATACTCAGGCCAAGCCTATAGCATCAACAAGACCAGATGGCTATTTATCTATAGGACAACCTGAGAAAACATCACGTTTACACCCTCCGGGTATGTGAGTGTGTGAGAATAGAAAATGTGTAGGTGCTGTTGGTCTATGTATGTGTAGACAAAACGATATCTCCTTAAACAATCAAGAATTTCTTCATGTTAGGGATTCATCACTGATTATGTGCACCTTTTCTGATTAGAACAAGCCTCATCCACACCCTTCCTGCTCTCTGTACTTTGTGCACATGACGATTCTGGCTCCCATCAGTGTCCCAGATCAAAGCCTCAGCTCTGATCTCATCTAGAGCATCACTAAGGCTGACAGTGAGGGGACCTGGAGCATTAGCATATTCTATGATGGCGCCGGGCTTTTCAAGCCGTTGCCTCGGCTGCAGCTCTGGGTGTGTGCGCTGTGGCTTTGCAACTCTAAATTCCTCTCTCGCTCATTAAAAAAAGCCCACTGTTCTCCTATTAATTCGCAGACACACTGATCTGTTTGAATGGCGAGGATGTGTGTGTGTGTGTGTGTGTGTGTGTGTGTGTGTGTGTGTGTGTGTGTGTGTGTGTGTGTGTGTGTGGGAGGAGGGAGGTGGAGGAGGGCAATGGCTCAGCGCATTTGCATTTATGTTTAATTTATAACCTTCAGGGGCCCCCTGATGCAGCAAGATTGAAACAATAACTCCAGACAAACACAGAGAAGAGAGGAGGAGGAGCCGGAGGAGGGTGGATGGAATTAAAAATATACAGATCTGGGATGGTATGTGCTTTGCATATGTGTGTGAGAGTCTGTGTGTGTGTGTGTGTGTGTGTGTGTGTGTGTGTGTGTGTGTGTGTGTGTTAGTAAGGATGTTGTTACTGCTTGTGCACCCATGTGCATGCATCTTTGTGAGTATTCATTTGTGCATCTGAATCAAGGTGTATCCGAAACTCATGCACACACATACACAGAGAGGGAGAGAGGCAGAGGTCTCCAATCCATGGGGGGATAACATGCCACGGTGAGTGTCTGTCAGAAGGAGAGCTGAAGTCTGTTCCGGGGGAGTCTGCAGGGATCTCCCCCTAGCAGCACAGCACAGAACAGCACAGCAGACAGCAGCGGCAGCAGCAGCACAAGCCTGGCCAAGCACAGAAAGTGGGTCAGCCTAAAACACACACATCACACACGTGCACACTCAGATACACTCACACACAGCTCAGATGGATGTAGCCATGGTGTCACACTGAGGGTGTGTTTGAAAGAAAAAGAGAGAAAGAGCGTGCAGAGAGAGAATGCATTGATGATGGGTTTGTGTACTTGAGAGAGAGCATGGTAGTATATTTTGCATTAGTGATGTTCGGGGGGGTGGAACTTGTTTAAGATGAGGAGTGGATGGCAAAGAAGGAGGAGAAGGGGGGTGTAGCTGAGACAAAAAAAGCCAGCCAGCCATTGTGAGCACACCCTATGGAAGTGCATCAAATTGATCCATAGTCTTTTCATTTCAGGCTTGGGTAAATAACAGCATTTGCATTGATCAGTCTGCAAAACCAGGCAACGATGGGCTTGGGAGCATGCAGTATGTGCATGTATGTGTGTGTGTGTGTGTGTGTGTGTGTGTGTGTGTGTGTGTGTGTGTGTGTGTGTGTGTGTGTGTGTGTGTGTGTGTGTGTGTGTGTGTGTGTGTGTGTGTGTGTGTGTGTGTGTGTGTGTGTGTGTTCATGTGGATGCTAACAAAACACATCTCTTATTCCTTTCTGCTCCTTGCGGAGTCGAGGGCCTCACCAGAGCCCTACAAACAGCTATGATGGATAAAATGTTTTCAACAACACTTGAGAAGAGTGGATGCTATTGTGTCCGCCTGTATACTGAAACACAGACTCACAGAATTCCCATGACGCCGCATGCTCTATTTATGTGTTATGAAAAACATGACTCAAAAGAAAACAGAAAACAGCAATGCTCTACTTTCACTGTCAGCTATCATGTGAAGTGTGAAGAGCAGGAAGAGGATGAGAGCGAGATACAGAGGAGAGTAGCGGAGAGATTTTCTTCATCCACAGATCCTATCCTGGAGGTGACAGGGGACTGGGCTCTCAGGAACCTCCCCCACCTTCAACCCCCCCCCCCACATCCCCTATTCCCCCTCTGATGCCTGTCACTGCTCCTCTCCTTTCCTCCCTCCCTTCTCCTGGGTGGAGGAGTGTGTGAAGTGTCCCCCGAGAGGCACAGACTCAAAGACGGTATTTACAAGATCCACACTGAGCCCACTTTTAACTGCCTGTGAAGAACTTCGCCCGCCGCCTTTGATGTGCAAACCTAATGGGGAAGAGCTCGCCGGCAGTCATTGCATATGTTAGCAAGGCAACGTGAGCTAATCCGCTAGCATTGCAAGGTAGACTTCATGCTGCTTGTAGTAAGTGAACACTTCAAATGCTGTATAGCTTTGGTGCATTGCTGCCCTTAGAAAAGTCCCTATTGGCATTTAGAAGCGGACGCGATGCATCAACTTTACAGCAATTTAGTAGCACCAGCAGCAAAAGACGAGCACTTTGTTTATTTCACGGTAGACTTGGAATATGCATGAGTTGATATAGAAGCCCGTTGATGTGATCATCAAGACAATAGTCAAAACTCCATACGACGTTCAAAGTGTGAAACCAATGACATGATTACTTATCCAGTTTACCGTTAGTATATCAGCAGATCCTACACCAATTCTTTACTGGGTTTTTCCTTTCTTTAAAGAGGTGTAATAAATCAGAGAGCTTTTTGATTCCCATGCCACTTAACATTTCTACCCAGATGGGATGACTAACATCAACAAAGGAATCAGCAGAGCGAGCTCTCCCACATCGAAAAATCCGCTACAGCCTGCAAGTCTGTTTAAAGCAGTTTTGCTTTTGTTCTGCTTTCTGGCATAAGTGGTCTTGAGGAAAGTGAACTGATGCATCAGAGCGCCCCCTGCCTTCTGTCAATTAAAAGGTCAAAGGTCAGATCTGGGGACCCATTTGCTCAGTTGACCCACCCACAAAACACTGATGCTCCGTCCAAGTTAGTTTTATCTTTAACAACGGCATAGAGAAGGAAGGCTTTCATAAAAAAAGAAGCATTTGGAACGATTTTGAATTAGGCCAATTAGGTTTGTGTTTTGCTTGTTGTTCAGGAGGCATGATCAAAGTGATATTTCACCAATTTGTGTCAGCTCCGGAGGAGAGGAGGAAGAGTTTGGAGAATGCTGCCTATTAATCTCCACAGGTTCAGCGCGCTGTGCATTAGGGACGGTAATCAAAACAAAAGAATTATGAATAATGAAAAGTGTTGATCAGAAATGAAACATAACAATAGTTATGTTTTATTAGTGGCTTATTAGTAACAGGATTTGACTCTGGTTTTTTTTTTTCCTGTTTTCCAGCTCTTTAAGGGGGGGGGGGTCCTTCAATCTCAAGGCATACTCAATCCTCCCTGCTCAGCCTGAGTGGAAGAAAAAAAAATCAAAAGGATGTGGATGGCTTGACCCAGGAGCTCAGAGTCTGAGAGCAACTGGCTGTTTTGATCTTATCTAATATTTATGAATAACTTCCTTGATATTTCCTTCGCTCCATGAAGCCATCCGCTTTTACAGTGTTACACAATGATGTCTTAGAGGGGCGATGACAGAGATCAAACGGGGACTGGGCTCAGAATACAGAGCTCTCTCTCTCTGTAGCCTGGGAGGAAACTCAGCAGCAAGCTATCTAACGCTGTGTGATTGAAATACAAGCTCCACTAGGCTGCAGCGTGCGTTGTGATGATATTTGTATTTGCGTCTCTGTCAAAGGAATATGAGCACAGAAAGGGAAAACACTGTCACCGTTTGAGCATACAGATGTGTGCGTCTGTGTTTCTGCTTGTGATTGCATCCTATGAATCTTTGCCTGTGTAAATGTTTTCTGGAATGGAGATTATTCCACAGCCTGCCTATCCATGGCTTTCCCAGAGCCACTTGCCACAGAACCATTCAAGGCTGTTTGGATCAGTAAATGGCCTCTGATGCTTTTCACTATCTCTCTTCAAAAAAGTCAAGTGTTCTCAACTTGTTATTTGCCCAAAGTGGCCCTGTTCCAATGCTCTATTGTTAGCCTAATGGAGGCTAGACGACACTAAGACTCTAATTATGGACACCAACGATCAGCCCCGATAATATTGCAAGCAAAGTGGGTAATTTGTGGCTGTTGTGTTGAAGGGTTGAGGGGAGGCGAAGAAAAGCGAGGGTTGAGGAGGAGATGAAGGGAGGTGGGGAAGTTGTTTTCTTGTGTCATCGCCCCGTCGTCCGTCACCCTAATCATTCCCCCAGAGCAGAGAGCCAAGATGTGGGCACAGCAGGAGAATATTAATGGACTGAGTGACATTATGGTTCACGCCCATTCAAAAGGAATGTTTTATTACATTATGGGCCATCAACAGGTGATTTCTCACCACTCACTAGACTTCATTGAAGTATACTCCTATTTCATAAAGTGCCTGCACGGCACAGCTCAAGTGCCTATTCGTCTTATTTAATACAGATATTACACATACAGTTGACTCGTGCTTATAGATCAATGGCTTGTCTGTCACTATGCTTGCTGCATAGCTTTCCTCATATCTACCTGAAAGATCACCAATAAAAATTGATTGAGAGTCAAGATTTGATTAAATGGATTTCTGCATACAAATCCAAAAGGGTGAAGCAATAACAAGTCATCTCTGCATCATAGCACTTTCTAGTAACCTAATTCCCACAACAATAGCTACTGTGAAAGGTTGGACAAAGCTTGGCCTTTAGCTTAAGTGCGGCCTGAGGTAAACAGCCTATCGCGATCAATACAGTGCAGTGGCAGAATTGGCAAGACAGACACCAAAGCAACTCAGCAGGCCTGTGCCTATTCTGTCAACACCAAAAATCAAAGTCCCTCTCCCTTGAGTGATCTGTCCAAACAATTAAAATGGAACGTCTTTGTACCATCACACTTAACATGTCAGACAGAGAAATGAAAGGAGCCCCGTGTACTGGAGCTGCATTCCGTGACGTCTCCTGTGACAAGCCCCATGGAGAGAGCGGCACGCCACAGGAATGACGGCACTGTTCAAATTTTAAATATGTTTTGACACAAAATCAAAAAGTTGCTCACCATTATTGGGGAGAGATTCCCCGTTTTCTGTGTGATCACTTATTAGAGCCGAAGAAATAGTGACACATGAATATTCTCTTTGACATTTTTTTTTTTTTAGCAGATCTGGGAATCTTTTCACATTGTGAGATATCATTTCATAGTAAGATTGAAGCTCTGATCTCTCCACATATGAGGCTCATGAAAAGCCACCAGTGATCAATGAGGATTCCTGCGTGAGTTGTTGGGTTTTTATCTGCCTCACATTCTCCCTTCTGGTGTCCAAAGATAGGTTTGCCGCTGTTCCTTTTCTGTTCATAGTAGTATAGAAGATTTGACAGCTTTGCTGTTGCAGCTCTGACGAGCAAATGTTGGGCTACTTCCAACAATCCTGAAAATACACTGAACTAGAATAACCAGGATTTGTCTGTCTGTTTGAAAGCTGATTGGCTTGATGAATTTGATCACCAAAGCATACTGATTGGACAAGAACTAATCAGCCGACCAATCCCATCAATCAAAATAGCTGCCTTCTGACATCTTTTTGTCATATCGCAATGCCGTTGTGTGGAGAATAATACATTTTCCTTTCACATTAATAAGCTTGAGTGGCTTTAAACATAATGGAAAGCAAGACTATTCAATGGGCTTTCACTGTACTCTATACATAATCCTGAAGATGAAATTCCTAATCTTCTACCAAACAGGGGAGAGGTTTTTTAAAGCAAGACCCCAATTATGCCCAGCCACAAATTAGCATGTTTAATGCAGCAAAATGTTTTAATAAAGAATAAAAGCAAGGCAGCAGAAAACAAAAGCCAACTGGGTAATAAGATTATCTCTGCCAGGCGCCCAGTGCACATCATTGTAGTTCACACAAATGAAAGAGATTATAAATCATATTCAAAACAGCCTAATCCGTGAAAGACTCCCGATATGATTACTTTCTATTACGTTTTGGTGACTGAGTGCGATGGATTTATCTGGAATCCTGAGGAGTCTTTAAAGTACAGTTGGACATAAAGGCAAAGAGCCAGTCGAAGATTAGCTGAATCCATCTGTGATAAGCTTCAACAGTTTAGCCACAAACAGAGATAAACACAAATCTGAAGACCAGATGATGTAATACACATTCGACATCCCTGTAGATCAGACATTTACATAATGTATCCAAAGGCGTTATTGCATTCCAAAATAAACAAATAGATGATTTATTCATTTATGGCAAGAAATTGTTAAGATTTGAACGTTTTTAGTAACTACAGATCTGACTCAAATGCCACCTTAACTACTGGTTTTGAGTGTTACAGTGTTCTGAGTAATTGTTGTAGGTGTTCCTCCGCTGCGTCCCATCTCTCTGGGGCTGATTACAGCCTCCTTCATCCCTGACCTCCCCTTAGTTCCTGACAAGGTCAAACATCTCCCATTAGGGAGAACCAGGCCTCGCCTTTCGCCAGAGAAGTATCCAAGTCATACATCGTGAAGGTCAGGGGCTGCATAATGAACTGGAAAATGTCAGTTATATTACTCCCCATTTAAATAGCGGATTTTCTGGCACCAGGAACAAGGGTGATATTTACCCTTTTTCCTGCGCAGGCCCCGAGCGAAGAGTCCTCTTAATCCAGCTTGGGGTGTGAAATTGAGTCCTATGTGTAAGGGGATGTGATTTCCTGGTTCCAGAGATGAGGGAGTCGGCCATATTATACACTACAACCAAGTCTTCTTCACCAGAGGAAAAACATGAAGAGAAAAACTGTAATACCTTTTCCCTGTACATTAGTGGTGCCTACAGTGGCAGAAAATCACATACTGGATGCTAAAAAGCAGAAATGATGGCAATGACGATAAGAGGGAAAACAACAGCTAAGTAAGACAATAAATGCATGATTGATAGTCATCTAATGCCAAAATATATGCCCACTGAAGTGATGGAGCAATTACTAATTATTAGTCTGATTATTCACATTTCCTAGCACATTCACACACCGACAGGAATGTCAACGGCTGCATAAATTAGCACGAGAATAAAACAGGAGAGGCGACAGGGCTGAGATGACAAAAGGGCATCCAAAGGAGAATGTTAATAATGATTCCTCTTAAACAATTTCCATTAATTTTCAGCCATCTCGCCGGGGAGTGATATCTACATGCCCGAGGCTGGTTTAAATTGCATAGTCTGCCTGAGAAAGGAGACGAAGACTCCCCAGTGTCCAGCTGCTCTCATCAGAGCAGAAAGACTCGAGGAACACCCATGAGACAGCACCACAATAGTGGAAGCTAAGCTATTAGCACAGCATCAAACCAGGAGAGAGACAAACTGGATACTCAGCGTTCTCAGTGATGCTGTATAACAACACACACAGGAGACATGTGCAAGCCAATGCTGGATTTCCTGGGGTTTTCTTCACTTGATGTTAAGACACATTACCTCAGGTGGATGGTTCTGCTAGATTGTGGCTCTACAGTATCTGTGCTGCCTCCTGCACAGCTAACAGACAATGTCAAAGGTAGGGCGTGAATATGATAATTTCATATTCTGACTCCCTGCCAGGGAATATGTCACTTGGACACCGGGTCACATACCCAGTCAGCGTGTGAAGGCAGAGCTGGGGCCGCGAGCTTTGCAGAGAGAAGAGGGAAGGCAGCCAGCTAATGTCACACACTCCAGCATCAGGGATCTTCTCTGCCCCCCCAAAGTTATTCTGTGGCCGAGCTGGCATTACGGCCAACGTGAGCCCGCTTTGCTTGGTGACACCGGGCATGTCTCCTGGGTATGGGCACACCTGGCAGACTGTCAGCAGGCACAGGTTTTAAGAGAGGGCAAAGAGGGTAAGACCAGGAGGGGCTAGCGCTCTGGGATAGCTTTAGGCAAGAGACGACAGAATGCAACACACACACACACACACACACACACACACACACACACACACACACACAAGCGCTTTAAAAAGCATTTACATTAAGTGTAAAGAACTACACTGTGGCTTTTATTTATTTTTTGGAGGAGGAGGAGGGGGGGGTCTCTCTTTTCACAAAATAATTATGCAAAGGTGTACAAAACACATGAAAGCCGCCCATGATCCATGACAAACAATAAACTCCCTGCCCATGTCCAGATCAATCATATTACATGTATTATTGACAGAAGATCGTCAGCCACACTGACCGGGGCATAGTTGTGCACACACATTTAAAATTACAGACGACAGGATATTAGATTTTGATTAGATTTGATGTATTACTTAATAATAATAATTGCAGCAAAGAGGAAATGCTAATGGTGATTTATCAGTTTTTCAAGATCCCGCAAACTTGTTGCTTCTGGGGGAGCTCAGGGGTCTCAATTATAAACGTGGCGTGCGCACAAAACGGGGCTGAAAATGTGCGTACGCCACTTCCCACGCAAAGGTTGTGATTTAAAAAAACAAACTTGACGGGAGAATGTGCAGTCCTCCACGCAAACTCTGACCCATGCGTGCGCACATTTTGGAGACAAAATAGGAATTGGCGACGCAGATGGTGAACTGAAGTCAGACTGCAGAAAGTAAATAACGATTACTTGTAATATTTTCAAGTATTGATGCCTCACGAACATTTTTTCACTCCATATCATCCACATTATCATGAAGATTAAATCCAGCAGTGTTATTTACGCTTGTACTGAGTGATAGTTGTTCCATAAACACCTCCAATTTAAATCTTAAATAAAAATTAGTTCTTGATGTTTAATCGGCACTGTCCCGCCGTCACATTGTCCGCTACGGAGCGCAGGAGGAGGAGATGGCCCGACTGCATGGAATACAGGATAACATTTAAATACCCTAGCATTAGATAACGGCAGAACAGTGTAAATAACTAAATATATGTCTTTAATACTGTGCATATATCATCAAATGTCAAAGTCTGAAAATACAGCCGTTTAGCTCTCGCGCAATCGTAACCCTTAATGCCCTTGTTATCAGTCAGAACTTTAATACTGTTTGTGACAAAACCTGCATTAAGAAACGTGTTTGCCCATTACACTTTCTTTTGTCTTCAAATTGTATCTCGGGGGGGGGGGAGCTACCACTAGTTGATGCTGTGATTTCAGCAAGGTGTTAACAATGACAAATTGTTCCATCCATCTATCCATCTTCATCCGCTTATCCGGGGTCGGGTCGCGGGGGTAGCAGCTCCAGCAGGGGACCCCAAACTTCCCTTTCCCGGGCCACATTAACCAGTTCCGACTGGGGGATCCCGAGGCGTTCCCAGGCCAGGTTGGAGATATAATCCCTCCACCTAGTCCTGGGTCTCCAACAAATTGTTGTAAACATATAAATACTGGGGTGAACCTGTGCGTAATGCTGCATGATGGCCCTGCAGGAGGACTACGCCAATGGAAGAATCAGGAGAAAAAGAGGCTTCAGGGACCATGATGATGACTGATTTAAATTCCCTAAAGCTGCCCTCTTGGATCTATGTAGTACTGAATTGGGTCTAGTAGAGAGGGCAACGCGCCGGAACCGTGCCATCCCGATCCATCCTGGTCCAAATACAGGTCCTCTCCACTCTGGGGGAAACCGTCCAGAGGGAAATGGCAGACAGCGTGTTTTTTTTTTGTTTTTTTTATAAATATTATATATAATCTTCAACTTTATCACTAAGGTTTGTTTGGATATAATATATAGTTCTGTTAAATCTTATTATATACGTCTGTTATATCGATAACCGGTTTGGACGTATTATTAATAAATGTAGTCTATAGATCGGGTTTCCCTACACTGTGCAAGAACAGGCCGAAATTATAATTCAATTTGCAGTAATTCCTGATCGTCTGAGAAGTTTTTTGCTTTTTCTCTGCTAGTTATCATGATTCGGTGTAATAACTGCCAGTGTCATTCATATACTGATCAGCATTCACGAGGTGCTTTGAATTGACTATTTATGGTTAAAAATGGGCGTGTACAGGGCGGGATAAGAGGCTGATTCACGTACGCACACTTATTAAGGTAATCTCTGATTTATAAAGGGAACATTGCTTACAGGTGTGCGTACACACGGTTTTATAAATCTGACCTTTTTTTGGCGTACGCCATTTTGGGCTTTTGGGCGTACGTACACTTTTAGTAAGGATCCTACGCACAGTTTTATAAATGAGACCCCAGGTCTCTTTTAGGGGAGCTAAGCCCTCTCTGGCTTCCCTGTAATTCAAACACAAAGCCCTATGATTTTACATATCCGAAACGTTATACAATTTCAGTATTTTCTCTATCAGCCTCTGACACATTATATGTACCATTATGAGTATTATTGGCTGATATTAGCTTAATGCAGATTTATCGGTATCAGCACATATGACTACAATAATTCTAATGTCGCCATTGCATAGTTTGTCCAGAGAGTACTGAGTAGTAGTGTAAAATGTCTCACCCGGTACATACTTCATACATGCCATAACTCTTTAAAAATCCAATTAAAGGATCCTTATCAATAATGTTTAGGTTTATGTTATCTCTAATTATGAGGTACTCTCCACTGAAATCAAGGACAAAAATATCAACATGAGTGAAGTACATTTATGCTCTGTCAATTACCACTAAAGTCTAACAATCAATGTAGTCGACCCTATTGGCAAAGGATGACACCAAGAGGTTGATATTAGATTTTGAAGCTCCAATACATAGTTTTCTAACCACATAAATGTGAATTGTATTCACTTGATTGAGCAGTATCAAATATAGATAAAAAAAAAAATCTGAATTGTGTGTCTCTCAATTGGTTATCATTACAAATATTGGTCAGTTTCCCTAGACTGGGTTAAACCCAGGCAGATCTGCCGGCGATTTGATTTCGCCCTGCAGCTCAGGCTGGAAACCTGTACGTTTATCTATCCTGCTTCCATTACAATTTTGCGGGGACCAATCACAAACTGGCTTATCCACCAAGCAGCTTCTTGTTTAAATTCGGCCACCGAAGCGCAGCAACCCGTTGATGCCGCTGCTACGTCACCTGGATCGTTGATCTGATTGGTTGAAGGACTATCCAATTGCGTACAGAGTCATTTGAACTATGCCCGTTGATCACGCCTCTTGTGCAGAGAAAATACAGAGCAGACTACCCAGACTAATGTTCAGTCTTAAAAGATTGAGCTTGGTCTGGTGATAGCCAGACTACAGTTTCTCTGCAGTGAACATAAATAACAGTATTTGGATTTAGTTGAGTGTTAGTCCATGTATTAAAAAAACTGTCAATCAATTTGAGAGTGATAGTAGATTCCATTCTTATATTAAGATTTGTTTTTATGGCAGTGGGGTGTCCTGTTTTTCACATTTGGATCATGGATTGTCCAAAACAAAAGGCTAAATATATTGGTCTCACCTGACTCTCCATTATGAACAGCATTTATCAGTTGTATCTGTAGATTTAATTTCAAAACATGCAAGGGAAATACAAACCAACCCAGCAGCACCAGGCACACATTTAGCATCTCCTCCCACAGTCACTCACACAAGACCATATAATAAAAACAAAGTTTCCTCCCAATAAAACTTTTCTAATATCCTGTCCCTTGTCTGCTTCTCGAAGAGGTTAGATGTCTCATTTGCAAGTGAGGGCCAGGAGAAGAGACGGCTGCCCACCAGCCTGTCCGTCAGAGGAGCTCGCTGGGGAGAGCGTGTGCGCAAGCTTGAGGGAGTGGGAGTGTGTGTGTGTGTGTGTGTGTGTGTGTTTGATTAATATCAGGAGGGCAGGGCAGTGCTCAGGCTGCGGCTGTCGATGAGAGCGACATAGGACAGTTCTTTTCACTGCCGCCCAGGGAGAAGTCTGCTGGCGGAGGGGGTAATGAGCCAGAAACAGGCTGAGAGGAGAGAGGAGAAGGCTGAGAGAGGAAGAGCAGAGGAGGCACAAGGACAGGCCGCCACATTCTACCGCCCCCCCCCACACCTCTCCACGCCACACACACACCCTTCACTCAATCTCTCTCTTTCCCTTGCATTGCCATCCCTCACCCACCCACAGCAAGCCAAGCACCATCAAGGTTCCCCTGGATTTACCATTTGACACTCATTCCTTACTTCCTTCTGTCTGGCTCTCTGTCTGTTCTGCTCTATATCACACTCTAACTTGAAAAATACATGTGTATGCACACATTCACAGGTTAGGCACACACGCATCCTTGCATTCCTATTTGAATGGGTCCTTTCCATTGTATAAGGTTACATGCACACTACATTACACCCAATTACTATGAATAAGGTAGCAGTTCACTAAGGTTACATGGTTTAAAATAACCAGATTTTACTAATAATGCAACATTGTTTTAAGGATTTTCTGACATTTTGGAATATTTGCTGATTATGCTACAACAAAGAAGATATGAATAATGTCTCTATGTGTTCAATACAGTAGCTTTGAGATATGTCCAGCCTAGCTTAGCATAGAGAGTTAGCCTTCATTAGCTAACACATTATTGTAATTATATATATATATATATATATATATATATAAAAGTTCTGATAAATCCACTGTATGCTTCGTGCACAGCATCAAACAGCCAACAGCAAGTTAGCAGCTAGCTGGTGAACATAGAGGAGCATTTAGCAGCTTAGGAGCGAAACATTTGGTTGGTGGAGACCAAAACAAGGCTAAAGGAGGAGTGAATATTGGACTTACAATTGCCAGGTCGCCTGAAACTCGCCTCCAAATTAATGCTATTGTTGCTCAACATCAGCTGGATGTGTATATGGAAACATGCTCTCTATAACTTCATAATGTGATATTATGTCAGTGTTGTGTTTACAGCTTGTTCCACTGTTTCCAAGTGGCCAGATAATCAATGAATGCCGGTTTAACGTTTTGCTACATTGAACCCAAATCCTGATTCTAATGTTATCCTAATCAATTTCCTCATTCCTTAGGTCAAAAACTTGATACCTTGAGTACCTCAAAAAGTGTCAGTCCTCTTCTTAACAGAATTTCATACTGCTGCTACCACTGTCCTCCAAAGCCCTGAAACAGATGCAGTGCTTCACCATTATGTGAAATAAAAATGTTTCGAGGCATTGTAAATCTCTCTGACTACACAAGCACTCAGACAACACTCATAACAGCAATGGCCTCTGAGCATTAAGCCATAAAAAAGACACAGCCATGGGAAAAAATGGGGCAGCATGTGCCTTTTCACAGTGGCCAGAGGGCGATGAGGTAAACAAGAGGCCATGGGTGGGGATTAAGAATGGATGTTCAGTGTTATGGCTGGGTCGTGGTGTCAGGGGCTAG
The DNA here is from genome assembly GCF_031162955.1 of Sander vitreus. Taxonomy (NCBI): domain Eukaryota; kingdom Metazoa; phylum Chordata; class Actinopteri; order Perciformes; family Percidae; genus Sander; species Sander vitreus. Next base: position 18,637,621 of record NC_135874.1, read on the forward strand.
TCGTGCTGTCTGAGAATATTACCCTGCGGATGAATTTTTTTAGAGCATTGGCCACTCGGCTGTGTGCTTTCTTGATGGAGGATTGGGACTATCTGCGGAGAGAGGATGCATCCACTAAGACTTATGAGTAAGAGCTGGGCACAGAGGAGAGGGGGGTGGGCAGAAAATAACATGAGCAATTTCATAAATGGAAGGGAGAGGCTGTGACTTCCTGAAATGTCTGTGAAAGACAGAGGGAGGGAGTGGTGAGGCGGGGGAGATGGTGAAGGAAGGGGATGACAGGGAGAGAGATGGAGGGAGGCGAGAGGAAGCGTGACACAAAGTGTGAAAGAGAGAGGAGAGGAGGGCTTGGGCTTGGTGGTAAATGGATATAACTGAGTGAGGGAGGCAGGGGCAAAGTGAGAAAGAGAGAGGCTGAAGAGATGAAAAGATGAAGAGGGCAGATTTCCCACCAGCTGAATGAGCACCTCTATTACCCTTTCTCTCTCCCTCCATGCCTCCCTCTGCCATTCCCTCCCCTCCTCTATCTCTGTGTCCTATCAGCCTCAGTGTGGCATCCTCTCACATCAGATTAGCCAAAGCCCAGAGAGACGATTCAAACTCCTCTTTCAAAGTTATTTAAAACAAATCTGACGCGAGGCCATGCTCCGTTCTGCTCCCTCCCACCATCTGTCTTTCTCCCTGTTTGTCCTTGTCGTGGCCCATACTTAGGCCGAGGCTCCAGCCTTGGTAGCTCAGCTGGGATGCACATCTCCCAATAGAGCTCAACAGTCCCGCCCCTCCTCTGAGAGACCTTGGGTTCTGGAAGTAAATTTCCCATTCATTTCTCCCATTGACGTCTGGAAAAATCCGTATATAAAGAGTTTTAGACCATGCCTTAGGCTAACCAGGTGGTACGTGACTCATAAGCATACAACGTATCATTTTGAGTAAAAAAACGAACAGAAAATCCCCAAAAAGTCAAAGGTACAAGACTGTGTACATATCGTCATCTCAGAGCGAAGGAACTTCTCCTCCCATAAACCACCGCACACCACTGAACAAAGGAAGCTAATGTTAGTTTAGCTAACAGCTAATTCGGCTAACCGCTGGCTGAGACAGCATGTAATAACTTTAAAAGACCCTCAAAATAAAACCTGAAAATAACCGTTAACATATATAACAGCTGTTACGTCAACTGTAGACGGCTTTACCCAGTGTTAAGTTTGAGTTAACAGTATTTTAGACTGAATCAAGCTGTCAGCCAAATTAGCTGTTAGCTAAACTAACGTTAGCTTCCCGGCAGAGGCTAACGTCAGAAGCGTGGAACAGATCGTGATTCATGCAGTGTCGTAAATCCTCGTGACGGATCGTGCAGGCAGCACAGATCGGGTACTGACACCCCCCCTCCTCACCAGCATGAGTTCCACCAATCAGAGGCATCACTGTGGGATTGTTCAGGATTGTGGGTAATGAAGTACTTATCCAAGACATCGCGAATAAAAGACATTTATCTCAAAACAAGGGTAGTGCCCCATGATTTGTGGTGTCTATATGAGCATATACAATCGCTGAGTCATGTCGGCATGCTGGTTTTAAGTCTACCATCGACGGTTACAATTTTATGGCTTATACTCCAATTTGTCAATGGAGAAATTGCATTGTATTTTTACTTCCGGAACCCGCTGTGGGCGGGACTGTTGCGCTCTATGGCATCAAAAGTCACTATCAATCAACCATGAAGGTGTGGGGGAGGACCTAGGTGTGGCAGGAGGCAAGAAGGAAGGGAGACTGCAGGAGAGCATAAATCACTAGCCAGGGGAAAGGTTTATGTCAGAGATAAACATGACCTGGATATTCACATTCATATGTTCTCTTTGAGTGCAGATTTTTTTTTTTATGAACCTACAGAGGAAGCATCATTTAAAACTTGATTGTTGTCAGCGAGACAAGTTACTTTTTAAGAGCAAACAGCTTACTTGGTATCCTCTTTTTATAATCCTTTTTTTTTATTCCCTGCAAATCGATAAAAACCGGTTAGGTGAGAGTAGAATGCTGCAATCCTATAAAGCAGTTAAGGTAAGCTTGGCTTTATAGAGGCATGACTTTGCATTGACCAGCATGTTGTGGACAATTCTGTGAATGAGAGAAACAGATCACGCCATGAGCTACTGTGTCAAGGCTTCATCCCTCCTGATGAGAGGCCAGCTCGGTGTGGCACGGCGCAGCCCGGCACAGGCCATTTTCTGACAGAGACGGCTGTTTGAGCTCTCCAGTCATGGCCTTGGTGATGAATGGCCTCCACTGCCAGGGAAAGAAAGAAAAAGGGGGCCTGGGAGCCCTCTGAGGATCAATATGTACGAACAGGAAGACCTGCTTCGCATGTTAAAAACCCTGATCCAGCCCCAGCACCCCTGCCCGCTCGCTCTGCTGTCTCCCGCATCACTGACGGACAAGCCTTTGGGAGCGAGTGGGCGGGGAACTGAGGCTGAGGAGGGAGGACTTCAGTGTGTGTATATATGGGTGCATGTGTATCTACATGAAGTGTGTCAGCAGGTTTCTAGAGGGGCTGGCATGTCAGCAAACTCAAGGTCGACGTGGCACACACAAGTGAAAGACGCACATGCTCACACAACTCTGCAAATCCACCCACTGTTGATGCTCACAAAGGGGCCACACTGTGACATGGTAATTCAGAGGTGTCTAAGGCGATGGATATCCTATTAATGAGCCCAAAACAATGACTAGACTAATGAGCTTATAATGGGAATATTGAATGCATGGGAATGGGATTGGGCCTTGTGTGAGCCAAGAAAAGGGACCATTGAATGAGAGCCAATGCACAAGGGCTAGAGGGCTAAAAGCTTGAGACAAATACAAACTGCAAGGGGTGTAGCAGTGGCTGTAGGGGTAAGGCTGTGTGGAGGGGTGCACAGTCAACCCAAATCAATACCCCCCTACTGGCCTTGCCTCGTTGGGTTTGTGATATATACGAGAGCAGGCAGCTTCTCTGAGCATAAATAAAACATGAAAATGCAACAAATTATCAGGCCGAATGAACAGAGATCTATTTACTCAGTAATGCTGTATTTTTTTATATGTCAGATCAGTCTGGGGTGGGAGGGACTGATTGTTACCCTGCATCCAATTAGAGTCAACTGAGTGCTGAGATGTGACTCGGGTTCTGTTTGTGAATTAATGAATTAATCAAAGACCGGTTGGTTGGGGAGAGGGAAAAGAAGAGAACCGAGCAAACGGAAAGCTGTGACGGGCTAATAGCTGGAAAGGGAATTACAGTCCAATTGCTCTGTCTTATTCTGGCCCTAATGCTGCCAAGGCCTTTTGCCTAGAGCCGGGCAGCCCCTCCGTGTGATGTGATTCCATTTGGAGAGCCTTATTTTCCTCTTGATCTCACACATTAAGGACCTTGCTATTCACCAGAGCAGGAAAAAGCAGCAGGACAGTCAGAGCAATGGGATGGATTAGCACACAGCTGTTGAGAGCGGGCAGGTCAATGTTTTAAATCTCTGGCCCTGTCCGTTTAAATCTGCTGGCCTGTACATCACAGACACTCGTGGATCTTAAAGGGATGAATAGCTATGAGCAAGATGGTTGAGAATACAAATAAAAAAATTGGTTCCCTACAGGGTCAGGTTGTGCCCTGCTAAAAAATGCCAGTAAATATTACTGCACTCTTCAATAGAGGATACTTTAAATGTTTGAAAATGTTTTCTGTACAAATAATATATTTCCATATGATGCCCAATTTCAAAATCCATTTGGATCACTAAAAGTATAGTACTTCCACCTTTCCGCTCCATCCTATTACATAATGTTGACCTTCAGAGTGTGTGTGTGTGTGTGCGTGTGTACAATGCTGAGGTAAGGATGGAACTTTACCAGCAGTGCTTGTCTGCCCAGAGCGCAGCCAGCCAATTATCCCTCTTAATTATCTATTGACGAGATGGAATTGATGTTTTTGGAGCACTGATTGGATAATCAGGAATGTTGGCCACAGTTATTCTCCTTGGCTGGTCTCACTCATCTGTCCAATCTGGTCTCCTTGTTTGAGTAATCTGCTCAGTAACACAACATATTCCTGCTGCACAATAACTCATGATCACACCGAAAGGCATAGGAAATGTTTTATTTTGCTACTGACGTTAGCATGAGAGTATGTGCCACTGTGCATGGGTTTAGTTAAATGCATCACAGGGCTTTTTTTCACAATGGACCAATGTTTTCAGGAGCACGAATGGCGACCTTTTCCATTCTGCTCCGTTCATTAACCTCCACCTTTATCTGCAGACAGGCCAATGCTTCTTATGGGGCTCCATTTCCAAAACAGGCCAGATCTAAACAAAGGAACTAAGCTACATTCATTTTGCCCCCCTCCCCTCTTTACACATCAGCAGCCCATTTCTTTAAACTCTCTTGGAGAGCGAGTTGGCACAGGACCAGGCAGGCACCGGGAACAGGAGAGCACAAGAGTGAAGTGACACTGATTGTGCCTCCTCTAATTAAACCCTACCTGACCCCGGTGTTGGGACATCATTAGTTCTCCCTCGTAATCATCACACAGCAGCAATTACATTCTGTTTGGCCCAATTTGCATTTCACAAGATTTCCCTGAACAATCAAAGACGGATTGGGAAAAGAGGAAGAAGCCAAATAAAGCATGGAAGTCCTAAAACAGCAGCTCGATTCAATTTCACAGCAGTATGCTGCAATGGACTGTTCCAGAGAAAAAAATGCCTTTTTGCCAAATATCATGGGAATATCAAGGTTAAAAGGTTAAACATGTTGAGTTTCAGTGGCCAGGATTGTAGTCTGAGACCACTTTCCCATACAGCATTAATGCTATCCTGATGTTCTCTAAAAAGGGACAGGAAGGTACACCCCTTCTGGACAAAAGAAAAACAACAATAATTACCAGTACAAAACCACATCTCCAACCCTGTTAGTTCGGAGAGTCTAACATTCTGCCAGGAACCAAAAATGGATTTATCACAGAGACACCTGCCTCAATTTGGTAACAGAAAGAGACGGCGACAGAGAGAAACTCAGACACTAAAAATAATCACACTCCAGAATACTCCACTATAGCAACTGAACATCTCCCCACTTGCAGAAAGTACACTACACGGAAACACACACACACACACAAGTGCAGAATACAGCTATCTATGTAAGTACGTACTTCAGGTAGAGTGCACAAGGGCAGATTCTCTATCTGTATTCTGGGTGACAGCAGCGTTGTGCTGGGGTAGCGTTTCTCTCCCCGAGATGCCGTCTACACAGAAACAGTCATACGTCACAGACATAAAAGAGGGCCCTTTGAAAGCTCATGCACACAGTTGGCATTCGAACAAGTCGAAGGAGACTTTTTTTTTATATAGCTCCTCTCATGCGTCTACTGTTACTAAATCTGACAACAGCAGCAGAGTAAGGTTGTTGTGTTAAGAAGAGAATTATGCTGGCAAATACCCCAGGGGCCTCCCACTTTCTAGGCAGTAGACGATCGGACGTGCATTCTCATTTCCATACTGCAGTAAATACAAATGTTGTCATTACAGTTGAGTCACCTACACAATTGCTAAATAATATATAGAAAATATACACATATCTGTAGCAAGCTGAACAATTGACACTGTGCACTAGAATGTCAGCAGGGTTTTTTGGCTATAGATTAGTACATATTGAAATTCATATAAATGCAAACTAGTGATGTATCAACATCTTAGATTATTGTCAGTTCATTGATATTCCCGACTTTTTATCCCTTCCCGTGCGACACCCTCAACTGGCTTTTCTCTCCCAAACCAATCTCCACTCAAGTGTTTCTAATCTCTGCAAAGTCTGTTGAGAGACACTGCTGTGAGACGCACTCCTAACTATGACATACAACAAGATTATCTGGCTGAGATACTGTGTGGTGCATTCATTTGTTTAGAGATGGAGTTTGAGCCTTCGGATTTATGACAAGGTTATAATATCATAACATGGACACCATACAACTCCAGTTACATTGCAGCACAATGGGAGGGAGAATTACTGATCTTCTATAGGACAGAGCTCGGCAGGTATTATTATGGACCGCCGGCGTGGAGTGCTTTTCAGTAACAGGTCATAATTACAAGTATGACTCAAAACCACTTATAAAATACATTTTTCATGTACAGGTGCCATTTATTGATTCACGATCCATATGCATCCATTCAAGGATGTAATCAATGCATACTATACATATATACATTAAGTCTGTATGTGCTCTTGTAAACATGCCTATTCACTGATGGCTACAAATGAATCTCCGCCCTGTGAAAGCAGAAATAATAAGGAGACTGAATCCCAGTTGAGACTACCAGATTCTGCTCATTTACACTACTGAAAGGAAACCTGGGTCTCTTTAAGGGCTGCAACTAGCAGTTAATTTCAATACTAATTAATCTGATGCATTTATGAATCTATTAATCCATTAAATGTCAGAATTGTGCTACACTTTGCTACTAAGTTAGCTAAATAGACTGTACCCAATAATCAACCCAAAACCTCTAGACATTAAATTTATAATGATATAAAAGAGAGGAACACAAAGATTCTCCCATTTCGAAGGTAAAACCAGTGAACGTTCTGCATTTTTGTTTCAATTCAATCCATTAGCATCCATTATTTTACTGGGATAATCCACCCCGTAAATACTGCTTTCCAAAGTACTGGGTAGTTATATTAAAAGTGTACAATTAGATGAGACAATTAAAACATATCAAACAGTAACTAGAAATACCACCTTGTGGTTGAATGCCACCGCCAACCAGTCAAGTTGCAGTTTACGTCCATGTCTGTCCAGACTCATAAAACATATGTAGCGAAAACTTTGAAGGAATTTAATAAAATGTAAGTGTATTTTCTGGCCAAACATGGATGCTTCTCACACATCTTCAACCCGGCAGCACAGAAGATCTATACAATCACCACAGTTTTAAGGTGGGCACCCAAGATTAGTGTCGCCAGTTTGGTACTCGACCAAATGTCTCCCCTTCTGTTACTTAGTTATGGCGTTGAATAATGGCCAAAAAAGTGTTTTTGCATAACATTATGATGTCACAGTGAAGTTGACCTTTGACCATTTGGATATAAAAAGTCATCACTTCATCTTTTTATCCTATTAGACATTTGTGTGAAATGTCATAATTGGCGTAGGAATTCTTGAGTTATGGCCAAAACCGCGTTATGTGAGGTCACAGTGACCTTTGACCATCAGAATCTAATCAGTTCATCGTTGAGTCCAAGTGGCTGTTTGTGCCAGATTCAAAGAAATTTCCTCCAGGGGGTCCTGAGATATCGCATTCACAAGAATGGGACGGACGGACAACCTGAAAACATAATGCCTTCGGGCCACGGATGTCGCCGGTCCGGTAGCCATCAGATGATGCGTTTTATTTAATTAACCTGAAGTGGTTGTCTGCATATTGAGAGAGTCATATCGTCAACAGACAAATTACTTAATCAATTAATTGATTTTTTTTTTTTTTTATTGTTCATTCATTGTTAATTTTTTGTTGATCAAATAATCGTTTTGGCAAAAGTCCCTTTGTTTACACTTTCAAGCATGTGAATACTGTATAGCTAATAACAGTCATGAGATAATAAAATACTCATTAGAACAAGGAAATTGAAGGCTGCGCTTAGAAAATTATGTTGTGCCTCCCTTTATTTCATCACAACCACATGGACACGGTGCTAGTTACACATGTTAACCTTGGGCCTTAATGCTGCCACAATCCACAATCACAGATAACACAATCGCTTCTGAACTGTGATAACTTCAGGATAATCCAAAAGTCAAATTAATCCACTTGGCACACAGAGTGAGTCGTATTAAATGCAAACTAAACATGTTAATCAATCAACAAATGAGGAACAAAGCAGGACAACTGAATAATAAACTATAGAACTAAACCCTCATCAAAAAGATCAATAGTCAAGAACGTAGACTTATGTTCAGATTCATTTGATGAGCATTACCATGAATTCGGGCTATATATTTTCTCTTCACTGGCCCACAATAAGCTATACAATAAAAATGAGGCTCTCTTTGAAATTGCAATTACTTTCTGAGGAAATTAATCATATAAAAGGAACGACGTGATAAGAACTGCTAACAGGTTATTACAGCATGCCGTGTTCATCGTGGATAAAAACTTACCTCATACCATCAGGAGAGAACAAAGTGCATTCTGGAGCCAGATTTCACATTAAGGCAATTTAAAATATTCCAGACTGCCTAATTTAGGGGTCGGACTTCTGTGTAACTTAATTCGACAAGATTAATTATACAATTAAATCCAAACTTCTCTCAATTATGTGGAGAAATGCTGCCTGCCTACTCGGGACGACCCTTCACCTTTGCTGAGGCAAGGTACCTGATAAGCATAATTTCAACAGGAGCAGAAGAAATTGCCGCCTATTTTGTTGCCGTGCTCAACTCAGCACATTATAGTTCCTAATTGCTAGCAGACTTCGTAACTGTGCCCTTGACATGGAAAGGCAAAATGTTATGCCATTCATTCGCACATTACTGAACGTGCAGGAGCTCTTTCCTGATTGACAGGACAATCCACTGAAACAAAAGACTTAATTGTGTGTCAATTGATTCGGTAATTACAATTGGCAGGCTTGCCACTTTGGTTTCGCTGATTTATCATCTGTGACGAGTGGGTACATTATGACATAATTTGGTGTTAGCGTCGTAGTGGTCTATGTCATCTCCAAAATGTGCGGTCAGCATGGTTTAGAAGGCTGACCTACTGTATTTCAGGCAGTTTAGGGGCAGGAACCAGACAGGTTACTAATGTTCATGTCTCTATTCCTTGAGTGCCCTTTCATAGAATATTATTAGCTTTACAGCTACATTAAGGGGCCATGACATCCAAAACCTAGGACCACTAACCCCCAATCGCGTTCCTTTCATATTTATGTCGAGGCTATGAGCTGAACCAGCAGGACTGAGTTACAAAGAGCAGGTGGGCTCATCCTCTTTGACAAGCAGCCATTATCAACACAGTTCTTGGAGTGAGAGAGGAAAACCACCAGGGATGGGTGTAAAACCTTTTTCAAAGACCTTCAAAATCCCAGTTTCTACCCTCGCTCACTCTCTTTCAATCCCTCCCTGTCATCATTTTATTTGCCCTCTCTCTGCTCCCTTCAGAGAACAGGGAAAAATGGGGGGGGGGGGGGATTGTCTACTTGACCTTAATCTGCCCAGTAGTGAGTTTCAGAGAGATGACGTGCAACCTCGGAGGTAAAGGGCAATTGTTTCTTTTTCCCTCATCTGAGAGCCAATTTAAGGGCCCTGGGGACTTTTCTAAAGCTGTGAACTATTTCAGGTTCTGCCACATTGTTTTTGATTCACTTAGCTGGAAGGGGCTAAAAGAGCAAGCACCTGTACTTTCCTGATTCTCAATCTTTCACCGGCCCATTAAATTCCATTCATACCTCCTGTAACAGAGGAGGGTGTATAGAGTGGTATTTGCATTTCATGGACTACTGTATGTGTAACCTGTAATGGACAACATTGTATAATGTTTGCTGCTTGCTGCAATGGCTATTAGAGCAAGTCAGCAATAGCATTAATCTCGTGGAAACCCAACAACTTGAATTGAGCATAAATGCCAATAGGTAAATAAATCCTCTTGGTGATATTCTGTGTACATACCCTGAGGTAATGAATGAGAAGTGCCATCAGCAGCAACTGGCTTAAGGACTGGATATAGCCTATAGACTGCAAATCTGCATCAAAACCAAGAAATCCAGAACAGTCTGGTTTGGCCATATTGATTTTATGAGAAGGAAACTAAATAGACTAAAAGAAAAGCTATTCAATTAATAAAAAACAAAAAGAAATTACCATTCCAGTTATATTACCAGTACCTTCATGAGCCAAGTTTAATGCCCAAAGGTAATCTTGCAAGGTTTCCTTGTTTTATGTCAAATCATTTTCTACTTCAAGTTCAAGTGGAATGATTGATTAATCGAATTCCACCTTCAAATAGTTTGATACAGAAAAAAATGTCAAAAACATGACCCATAATTGCTGGATTGTTAAGTGCTCCAATCAGAGCCACCTCATTAGCACAGACGCGACTCAAACGAAGCTGACTTGAGGACATTTTTGCTTAAACGACAGCCATTCCTCAAAGTAAAAGTGATCTACTGTATCAAGTTATGCCAGAAGAAACCACATCCCTTTCTCCATCTATAAACAAAGCATTTGTTTAGACTAGAATATTTAAATCACTATGTCAACAGCCAAAACTGCAGCTCAGATTTTCTAATAAGGTCACAAAGCTCTGACAGATTTGCCAAGTGCTCAAATAGAGCAGTCAAGAAGTGATGCATATTTAACAATGTATAAAGGCAGAGATATTAACCATGAGACAAGTCTTGCCGAGCCAATGTGAGCCATGAATTAATAATTCAGAGTGAAATTATTAAGTTATTTGTTAACAGTAAATATTCTGTATGTGTCCCTGAGAGCATGCCTTTTTAATAATTTTGAATTTTTAAACTTTAATGTTTAGCTCCGTCCTGGAAATAATGGTGCTCAGCTGTAATTGATTTCTCCGCCATGGAGTAATTATGATGGCTGTGTCAAAGGGAAGCCTGATCCAGTTGGCCCTGGGTGATAGGAGAAGGAGAAGAGGGGAGAACCAGAGAGATTTAAAGACAAGGAGATAAGACATGGTGTAGATGCAGGTTTGGATATATCTCTTGACAGATAGCCATAATGAACTCAAGGCAAAACACAACACGCTGGTGGGAATAGCCTTCAACCCTGAGCTATTATTTTTTAGGCCTATTCACTCAAACACTGTACATCCATCGGTCTTGTTTATTTAGATGGTTTGGGATAAACACAACCACATTTCTTTGCTCATATCACGCCTTGCTACCCTTGCCCCCTGAAAGTGTCTTACTGCTAGCAGGTCACTATGCTAACGGCAGCAGAAAGAGTCAATCTCATCAGGGTTGCATTTAATCCATCAAGGGCTCAGTGCAGTACTCAAACAGCCACAAGGCTCTAAAGCGAGGCTGAGTTCACGTACCTTGGCACTGCTCTTTATTAGTATGTAAAATGTTGAGCATCCTAAACACCCCCCGTAAAGGTGCATGGTCATCTGCGACTGATGGGGTTTCCCATTGGTCAGCAACACACACTGCTTCATGGGGGCCGGCAGGAGAGAAATTGTCTCATGGGTTAAGTCTCTATAGCCAATACACAGGCAAACACACACACATAAGGTCCTGTCTAGAGTGGCATAGTAGGCCCTGGTCACAGCTGCTCTCCCCCGCCTCGGGAGGAATTGCTTCCATTTGGCCTGTCACTTTGGCCAGGGCCACTGTGGCTTTTGTCATTTGTCAGAGAGCGGGGGCGATCCTCTGGCTCTCATGGCTAATTTGCAACACACACACACACACACACACACACACACACACACACACACACACACACACACACACACACACACACACACACACACACACACACACACACACACACACACACACACCCCTCATCTGACTGGTATAGGCTTTAGTTCACAAGGGTCTTTTTACGCTTTGCGTTCAGTGGAGGGAAAACAAGAGCAACAAGGAAGAGACGGACTGAAAGAGATGTCAACAGTATCATTTGTGATGCACACATTTTATTTAAGTAGGCTGGACGATGATGAGTTTAAAATTCTCACAACTACTCCAACATCCTTTCTGCTATTGACGTGAAGAACTAGAAACAACACACAAAGGTAATTGGACATGGTTTTAGTAATTATCCTCTGATGGAGGCACAAAACATTGCTTTAACTGTAACACCGAGGAGACTGAGTTCCTCATTCTCCTGCATGCATGAGTGCTCAGTTAGCACTTGATTAGGGGGAGAAATGATTCACTAAGTCTCAGAGAGGAATATCGAGGTCCAAATGAACATGAAATTGCCTGTATTCATAAATACACCCGCAGAATTTCTAGAGATCAACTTTGTCTTGCTTGATTTTATTACAGTATACTGCGGAATAATTATACCAACAGTCAAGCAATACTGGCTAGTAACATTTTACAGCACTGAGGGAACGAAGCGGTCCAATTAAAGAGCTGTCACACAAGGCTTTGAGGGAAATGTGGCCAATGTGCTGTGGCAAAACCGATCCTATCATTAGAGGCTGCCATCGCTTTGAGGTACAAATGCTTTCAAGTCTTTCTTTCAGTTAGCTGCCGCTGCAGTCAACAGGTGATGGCTCTACTTGATTATTACTCTGCCTACTAATATCAATATGCAGCTGTAAGATCTATATTGGAATGAAAATGTATTCCTATGATCAAAGGCAGTTAAAAATTGGTTTGTCTCTCAAGATGAAAACAAGTAAGTCAAGGCTCTCCTGATGCTTTTAATATGGAGAGACAAACTGAACAACTCCACAGGTATTGAATGGGACACAGTGTCGGTACAACAAAAATTAGAGCTACGATGTTAAGCATCTGAGATCACAGGAATGAACTAAATACTGATTAGGGTTGGGTACCGTTCACTTTTTTCCCCGGTACGGTACCGATACCGGTACCTGGAATTCGGCTCCGGTACCCAACAGTACCTTTTTTCTGTACTTTCCCTCTTTAATAACAAATTAATTAATTTCAGTTGTAAAAATAATTCCAAACCCATTTATCCTGTTTACATAGAACATTTTGTCATTTATTTAGAACATTGTACACGCCACAAAAAATAAAAAACATCTCCCTCTCCCCTCCCTACAAACTATCTCATCATTATTCATTTCTCACACTGCATCTTTCCGTTACAGTATATACGCTGTCTGCGTGGAGTTTTGAAAAGTGTAACCACACTTTACCGGCAGTGCCGTGACTCACTGTGACTTTAACAAGGTCGACGTTGTTTCGCTCTGTCCGCTCCACAGCTCTGTGTGTGTGTGTGTGTGTCGGAGCTACGCTCTCGTCAACATGTAGAGGACAGATATGCTCGTGCTCATGGGTACCTGAAATTTGGCACCGTTTAATTTAAAGTGAATCGGTCCTCGATAGTACCGACGTAATTCGGTCGGTTACTAAAAAGGTACCGAGTTTGGTACCCAACCCTAATACTGATGAACTAATAATTTAAATGTATGGTGCAAGTCCACAATACTGATTCAAAATGTATTATTTAAAGAGAAAGGGAGAGTTCATTTCAATGAAGATTGTTTCTATTCATTTAGTTTGAAAAGGCAGCACAAACTCAAGCGCACATATTTAAAATAAATATACAGTACACGTAAAGCCATCTCATTAAATAACAGACAATTCTTTGTGGATTATTCAATAAACTCGATTAACATACACACATAAATGTACTGTATACATATTAAATGTGCAACTGAAACTGTGTCATTGGAGAAAAAAAAAATGACTTGGTTATGATTTAACTGACTAACTGCAGGTGACTTTTAACAGGTGTGTATCAACACTGTAATTGTTCTGTTCTTACCATGCCATTTAAACAAGCACAAAACATCTCAATTTAAACATCTACATCTTTTAAATTGAGATTGGGTAAACAATTAAATATTGTGTTGATTTCCAAATGTTGTATCTTCATTCTCATTCTTAAGATTGCAGGTGAAGTGACACATTTTTTCTGGTGTCTAATGTTAAATGTATTTAAAAAAAATAAATAATAATAATTGATGTACCTGTGATTTAGTGGATCTGTGGATCTCTTTGGTGACCTTTAGCAGGTACAGTTTGCAGAGGCTATCGGCCAGGAACTGCTCTAAAAAAAAAGGGACAGGTGCTAAAAGTAAGGATGCCGCTTCTCACTTTTTTCTTTGATAAGATTGCATTATCTACACGGATGCTGCTTCTGAGAACAGTGCCTGTGAAAAAAAAGCATCACATAACTTACTAACTATCCAGTTTGGTTTGCCTCACACATTGATCAAAGTTTCATATTTGTTGTATAAATCATTGCAAAACATATTAGAGAAAACATCATTTGAGTGATGGTTGTAACTTTTTAAGTGTTCCTGACAACCTTAATGTATTCCCAAGTTTAATTATTTCTTAATATTGGCATTTCTAATTAAGCAGCATAATTGGAAAGCCTCTGTGTAGTGGAAATCATTTCATAGGCCACTGAAAAAACGAATATAAAAATTATTAATGAATACTACCACTTTTAATTGCTGTGTACCCGTATTTATAATTGGTGCAGCATCCTCCTTGAAATGACATGATGACAAATACAAGTGTCATGTCAGCGCTTTCCTTCTTCATCTCACACCTCAATCAAAGCTAATCCATTTCACCTCAGCTATGAACACTGAAACAAATTAAAGTCTCATTTCATTTTCCACCTTCATTAATGCATCTTGTTTCCAAGGGTACAATGATTTAGTAACTGTGAAACAAACAAATTCAAGGAAGCGTGTGCTTTGATATTTTGAGAAGACGACGTGGATGGAGCTTACTGGGAAAAACAAATCAGCCCTGAGTTTTAATCCTCCGGCTCCAAAGTGTTCTGCACATGTTTATCACAAAACAAAGCCTTTATCGTCTGACCAAACATTTTAATATTAGACTTTAGAAGCTTATGCCCACAGAATAATGTTTAGAATTTAAATGTAGCCTTGCCAATGTTATACAAGTAAGAACATCCTGTATTTAACAGTCCCTATCCAAATCAACCGGAGACAGCATGAGCAGTAACTGCACAATGTCATTATGTTGGTAGTGTTTCCTCCTGTGGTGTGATGTGACAACGCCAGACACAATGACCCAATTTGCCTGAGTGGCGATGGGGGTACCAATGGAAGGTTGCATCATAAATACTGTACAAAGACCCTCTTAGAGACTCATTGTATGTAATGAAACGCAGCCATATAAAATGTCATATTTTGAGACTGTTTACACACTACATTTTTTTCTTCGCTCACATATTAAGGAAAAAAACAGAGCCTAAAGAAATGCTGAAAAGATTGGAGGTGGTGGGGGCAATGATGAGTTCTCAGACTAGCCTCTTTCGCATGCAAATCATATCTGGATTTCTCATTAGCATAAATGCATGAGCAACTTTAAATGCTTTTAATTTTCAATCTCGCCAAGCAGAGGTGTAATTTGTCACTGTCAGGATGGGAGACTAAAAGGGGGGGGACCAGAGGGAGCCAAGGACTCTACGCTAAACTGGAATCACAGAAAATTTCTGATTTACTAATTAACTGATGTGCAGTTCAGTCGAGTTGCCTTGAAGGTGTAAATAATTCTGTGTATATTCAAATGGCAAAAATGAGAGAATGCGGGGTGGATACAGAAAAGCATATTACATGATGCTTCTCCCAAGGCCATTCGTTTTTTTCTGGTAATTCTAATTTCTAGCCTTTAACGTTTTCAGTCTGTCTCTTTAAAGGGGTGCAAGTTTGTTGTTTAAGAGCATAATCACAGATCATGGAAATTGGAAATTAAAACAAAATGTCACTTCTTTTTTACATCTCTTTGCCATTACACAAAACGAGGCTGCTCAAAGCTGTTCAGCAGCAGAGCACAAAAACATTCAAAATTTGAAAAAACATTTCAAATTGTATCTTCATTCTTTCAAGATGTAAGATCAATTGACACTGCACTCTGAAGTCTAAAGCACTAATGGCTCGTTTTTTCAACAAAGCAGTTCAGATTCAGAGAGACCTTGTTAGCTAAACTTAGCTGTAGGTGAAAACAGGGGGAAAAGATTTAACAAGCACCCCATTTAAATGACTAAAACCAATTATGCAAACATAATTAGTATTCCATAAGATAACTAAAGAAGACTGCAGCATGGGGCTAGTTGCTTACTCCAAAGAAGGCCCCATCTTGGTGGATGAAGTACGAATGTACGAAATGCATACCCTTGCTTTGCTGGCCATACTGGATAATCACATCACCCCATTCCTGTTACCTCCAGGAGGTTCTCAAAGAATCGAGTCGTGTTTCATGTTTCAAGTTGGAGACCAGATCATCATAGCTCCAACTTCACACCTCCTGTGAGCTTTTGAAAGCAAGACAAACGGGAGACAGTGTAAGAAAAGATGTGAAACACTTAAATAGTAAGTCATAATGAGCAATTAAAGAGTCTCTGGCCTAAATGAGGAGTTCCAAGGTGACAGTTTTATGCAGCAGTAAGGTTAGGGTTAGGTGAGAATTAGTTACAGGATGACAATGAATTCAACCAAAAGTCACAGTGAGTGAAGTGCAACTATGCTCCCACCACATCCAACATGTTCCAGCCAGTTCAGCCAAACTGCAATTAGAGCATTCGGCTCTTCACCTAATGTTAAACTGATAACACTGCAAACAACAGAGAAAAAAAACATACCGTTTTAGACCAACTTCTCACCTCAGTTCGTATAACGTTAGCTAGCTAACCTAAAGTTAGCATTTTGAAACCAAACCTAACCGCCAAATAAATGCACATTTCCCTCTCTTAACTTAGCTCCGAAAGTAGCATTTTGTTCTCTTGTAACGATGCTAAACTGTGGTGACTAGCTAGCTACATCTTTACTGCTAACGTTGGGTACCATCCTCTATCAGTTGTTTTTATACAATTTTCACATGTATGCTTGTTGAACACCAAGCTAACGTTAACCTTGTATCAGGCTTTTACCAGACAGCACTGCAGTTAGCATGTCTTAGCTCACTTAGCCTAATATTTTCTACATCTGACAAAATAATCTCAACTCAAAGCTTACTATCTTTTTCGGAACTTTCAGCCGCATCTCAAGGTCTTCAGTAGAGAATGGAGTTGGCCAGGCAAGCTAACGTTAGCTACACCAAGCTAATGCTAATTCCATTAGCAGCTGGACTTTCCGTTAGGCCATATATCTTTGATGTTAGGCAGGGCAGTGGGTGAAATTTGCTTGTATCAACAGTCACAAAAATTGTGTGCCTGGCATTAATGTAAGTTATGGTTTCTGATGTTTTCTTTCTCCGTTTAAAAAAAACAGTCAAATATATAAGCTTCGTGGGCTGGAAACTGGTAAAAACGTTGCTAGATAGTTAGCTAGCTCCCCGAAGCAGACGTCACGGGATGCACTTCGGTTCAAAAGTCAGGGGCAGAGCCTAGGGGTGTCAATCATCCTAGCTCCATGGCAACAGGCTGAGGCTACTTGAGTGTTTTCTTGTAACGTATTTTCTTTCTTCTTTTAATCTAGATCTTCTGCATTTGAAGTTATATAAAATATTAAAATCATTTTAATTTAAACCTGAGAAAAACACATTATTGTTTAATGTACAGACTCCACAGCTGACAATCATAATAAAAACGCCCTGAAAGCAATCCACATTTATACTTTTAATGAAATAACTTAATTATTCAAAAATGGTTCAGCAAAACAAATAAAAGGTAGATTATTTTTCATATATGACAATAATAAACATTGGATTTCCCACTTCAAACTAAAACCGTCTTATGTAAACTCAAAATTGAATCAATTTAATAAACAAATATAATAGCTAATAATAGAACACCTAATCATAGCTATATTGTTTGGTAAACTGGCTTTTGGTAAACTAGCATAGGAGAACTAAACCCTACAGTTTTATGAGGTCATTTTAAGTGTTGTAACCATCATTTGACCCATAAGCAGCATAACCCGGTCTGGCCATAACTCAAACTGCATGTGAGCCAGATATGGCTCATACCTGTCTGGTGTATGGCAGTACTCATTCCAGTATGAACTCAAGTGTACTACAAGTACGAGCACGGTTGGAAAAGGGTGCAGCTGTGACATGTCCATTTTTTTTACATCATGCTCATACTGCCCTCCAGTGTTGAAAGGGTGAACATAGTGAGAAATACAGGAAGGGGACGCAATAGAAGCAACAACTGTTCAATATAAACCAATTCAATACAACACCTATGGAATAAACAGTCCCTTTGTGAAGCAAATATTACATGTATGGTCATTTCTAGGCTGTATTGTGGTGATGTTGCATTCGCTTAGTAACTAAATGAATCATTTATTTGGCACACCATCTTACTGCTCAAATCTGCTTAATAAGTTCTAATAAAAACTGTTCACAATGAGGTCTGTGGATTACCTTAACCAGTACACTGTTTCTAGAAAGCAATGGAGCAATTGTTATATGCTAAGCACCATGAACAAAATTTTAAATGAAGAAAAATATCTCTCTGCCGTGCAAAAATATGCAAAGGTATTCACAACATACTCACCATCATTTCTCAATGAAATTATGCATTGTTTTTCATGTTCAGGTCACTGAGATCGTGGACTTCTCCTGTGATGGCATTGCTGCTGAGACATGACAAGGTCAGATTTTTGAAGCTTTTATAATTTAATTTTTTTTTTTTTAATCATCACTGCATGAGGTGAAATTATGTTTTGACGTTCTGTGTTGAAAAATGTTTTTATTTTATTTTCTACTTTTATAGTATTGAAAATACAACACCATTTTTAACATGCATTTTGCCCTCTAGCAGAGCAGTCTCCCCATACTGTCATGTACTACTACATAACTAGTAGGCATTGCACTGTATGTAATGTTTATAAAAACCTACTTCCACCCTTCAATTTTTTCATCATTGTTCAGTAAAATGTCTGCTACATGCCTCTGCACCACTGCTTTCAATACAAATATCTGTCTATTTACTGCATTAAACAATCTCTCTGTTACATGAAAACAACAGTTACTGCACATTAGGTGATTGCCTTGACTGCAATAGTGTCCATTTACTCTTAACGTTCTGGGTTCAAACTGGATCATACCATACTTTAAATTCTGAGGGACATTTTATTGATATAGAATATGAGCAATATTGGCCTCAGTTGTGATGTGTGCTGGTGAATGAGAGACAACATCTATTTCATAGAGAGTTACATTTCATAGACAGGAAAATGGGTCAACTTGACTTATTTCAAACAATGGTTGCTATGTATGTAAATTAAATATTTAGTGTATAGTATTACAAGTATAACAAATCTCAAAAACTTGACTTAAAGCACAACTATGTAACCTTTGAAAAAAGAGACCACACAGTCATTTTTACAAATAAAAAAATTGAATTAATGAAAAATAAAAGTCACCCTTCCTCAGTTCAATTCACTTTGGGGTTTTGGTTGCTACAGTCTTACTTGGTGACCTGTTAGCAAACACTAGACAGATATTGCTGTATAATGGAGATTAATGAGTCAGTGCTGTGCTACTGTACTATGTTTTATCATGTCACTAATGTTTTTCACACAAAAGTAAAACCAGAAGTTAGGATAAAAGACGCACCGGCGAGTTCAAGCGATGTTTGACAACACTTTGACAACAGATTTCATTTTAGACATGTATTTACTATTTTATTCATATATTACGTTACTTTTGTAAACCCAAGACTTTTGTAAACCCATTTCAAGCATCAAACAATTGAGTGTATTTTCACAAGAGATTTGAGAAATATATCCGCTGGGGCCAAATTATCTCATACTATCTATACATTGCTCTGGAACAAATTTGGGCGTCATTGTACAGAAAGCTGAGTTTGTTCTGAACATTTTGATATGAAACACACAGGGATCAGGTTATATGCAAATACCCTTAAAAGGAGAATATAAGAAGATATGTAAAAATGTCCTTAGACCTCGGAGGGTTAACTCACCATGGAGTTTGTTGTTTCTGTTTGTTTTCCCATCCCTGCTATCAGTCAGGTCACCTGATGATGATGTCTTTAAAGCAACTCACCCTACGGAAATCTTGGGAAATGAAGGAATATGTTATGTCCCATTATCCTGTAATTGCCACCTGTGGCCGCTGTTTAGCAAAAATTACAATGTATGGCTTCAAAATACAGTTGTCTCACTTAACCCCTTCCTTGGATGCAGGGATAGAAAAAGTCACTGTATGTCTCATTCTAGTCACAACTAAAAAGTATCTACAGTTTTGGGATAACAACACGCAACAGGTCTGCCTGTTTCCGTCTTTGTGAATTCATAATACAATTAGTCAATGCAACTATCATACAGCTAATTTTACTGTAGTCTGTTATGATGTTCTATTGCATTCTTTGTTGATGTTGTGATCATGTTGTGTTTTACTGTAACTTGTGACTTCTCAGCCTTAAAATTGGTGTTCACATGCTATCTAGACAACTTGTTACCCTAACAACTTGAATTACCGCCCTCCAATAAACTCTTAAATGGCAGGATGGGAGAATTATTTGCACAATGCATATTGGGAGCTATAGCTAAATAAACAAATCCAACTGGCTTATAAGGCATACATTTATTTTATTTAAACTTTTTGTCATAATTATGAGAATTGTTTGAGTCGTGAGAAAGCATCTCGTAATTATGAATTATTATATCATAATATCGATCTCTCACTGTGAGATAATGTCATTATTATGAGGAAGTGTGAGAAAGATTCTTATAATTATGATACTAAGTTGTAATTGTGAGATGCTGTCTGTATTCTCGTAACTATGAGATAGTATATAAACTAATATATTATTAGACACAATCACTCTTAGTGATGACATATAAAAACATAATATAAGATAATAGGTCACAGTGATGTGAAAAAAAACACTTAGTGATGAAAATAAAAAATGAAGGTGGTGGAAATGGGCTTCCATCAGCATTTTATTTTGTCACGTATTAAGTACTCGACTCTTAAACTATTGAAGATGCATGTGGTTGGCTTGTAATTAAGAGCTCTGTCATCTTCTAAATACACACATAGCTGGGATGAAATAATATAATTATCAAAAGCTGGATTTGTCATAACTATGTTTACATTGACTTACATGACCTACTATCATGGAAATTCCCTTGAGTATTACGACAATTACTGTATATGTATTAGTAAGGAAAATACAGCCAACTAAGTTCTCAAATGTTTTGTTAGGCATGAGCTCATGTTGGCACAGCAGTATTTCTGGTGCTGTTACAGTTGGTATCCACTAGATGGCAGCTCTGTTTAAGGTATAACACATTCTCCACCATGCTAAAGACATATTCAGAAAACCAGATCATTTTCAGACACAAAATATTTTATTTGAAGCACTTAGTTCTGACTGATACATTATCCAACAGCTAATTTGTTCCCCCACTCCATATGCCTTGTACAGGAAGCCACGGCCTAACATTGCATTACTTTACTGTCCATCAAAGCAGCAAATCCAAAACTACCAAATCCATACAAAAATTCACAAAAATATAAATGCCAGCCAGCAAAATATCAAAACCACATCCATTTTTGTTCTCGTCACATTGACTGCCTGGAGACATTTCTACAAATGTTGTCAAAAGCCATTTGTTCCAAGAATATATCAGCATTAGCTTTCATACAAAACTCCCACTGTTGTTGCAGCAGCAAACAAATACTGTGAAATGTCTAAAAGTACATTTAGAGTAAAACGTGTATTAATGTGCACTGATGCAAGAGGAGCATGGTTTCTTAGTGTCATGACAGCAGGATATCTTGTTTGTGGACACAGTGAGGGCCATGACCTAACCATGCTGCAGTACTGTAGTATCTGATTTGACCTGGGAAGAAACCTCCTAGCACTTGAACATGGGTCTGTTGGTGTTTCCCTAAACACAAACAGGAAAAGAAAGATAAGAGATGCATCTTTGTGTATTTTGAATGGCTCGCTTTCCCTTAACTTCCCAGAAAGTGCCTGTTAGCAGCAAACATGATGCCCCTCCTCTACAAAAACAACTATTGCTTTAGTTTTTTAACTCGACTGTCAGTGGAAAGCTTTTAATAAATTTTGGGAACTTAATCCCCAAAAGAAGCAAAAGTCTTTGTCAGTTTTGATAGTTTTATTTTAGCCTGACTGAATTGTTATTTATCTTTGGCAAATGTGCTAAATGTAGGAACTGTGATACCCGTGAGTATGCAAAATAGCATATACTAAATCCAAAAAATAAATATTTATGTACTTTTAAACTTAGATCAGTTCAAATTCCAATTCATTTTCAAAAAATCTGAAGCCTCTTATTTTATATTTCTGGCAAGATTGTATTTTTCCCTTGAAAATACAGAGCTGAGCAGAATTTGCTTTGACTGAAAAGGTCCCGTGAATTATTTTATGGTACAACATGCTGTTTAGATGTTTTTCAAAGGGAATATTTGTGTGGCTTGAGACTGATACAGTTGCTCTTTCACTGACTAAAATTTGACCTCACGGGTTTAATTCAAAGCCAGTGAAGATCAGCGTTCGACTTACAGCTGCAACGATTCATTGATTAATCAATTACCTGAACGACAGAAAATAATCTACTACTACTTTGATAATCGATTCATAATTTTTCAGGTAAACATGGCACAAACATTGCCGTTTCCAATTTCTCAAATGTGTGGATTTTCTTTATAATATATAACAGTAAACCAAACATCTTTCGGTTTTGGACTGTTAGTTTGATAAACATCTTTATCAAACATCTTCTTGGGGTGTGCGGAATTATAACACTACGTTTTCATTATTATCTGTCATTTTGTTGACCAAACAATCGAATAATCACAAAAATAATGAAAATAATCATTAGTTGCAGCCCTAGTTCGAAGAATACTGTATTCCTTCCCAGTCAGATTCCCATTATAGTATAACTATTAAATAGCCTTACAGCAGACCCAACTGTATATTCTGTCTCGTTTGCATAGAACCTGTGTTGCATCATTCTTAAGGCGCACTACGACTGCTTCCATTCTTTTTTTTTTATACAACTTTCAACAAAACACTTGTTTTTGTTATCAGTCAACTAGTTAATATGTTCCTAATATCTATTCTAACTACAAAAGTGCACCAAACCAAACTGAACACAGGAAATACACAAAATAACCTACAGCCACTGTTGTTATGTCATTATCTACGGTCAGATACAAATATTGTTGCATTCATTCCACTCTAAAAAAACTGTTCCTTTTAAGGCTTTACCCTGCAGACACAATAAATTGCCATGCAAATACACACATTCCATTGCAAGCAGGCAATGACACACTGAGATAGAAAGCTGACATTGAAGTGTATATAAGGTCTTCTGCTTATTCCAGTTTCATTATGACACATTTATAGTGTTATTCTGGACGACACACACACACACACACACGCACACGCACACTATGTAACTTTTTCAGGCTTTTCAGGCAAAGTGAGAACAAAAGGAAAAAGAACGCCTTTTGCCTCCAGAGGCGCCCTCAGCGTCTCCTCAACAAAGTAGGCGTTCTCCTCCTCCACTACAAACTGAAGAGTCTGGCTTTTGTTCACACAGTAGATGCAGTTCCCGATCACGGCACACCTGAAGGGTAAATGACTTCCAAGCCTCTGCGATGCGCAATCGTGCCACATTTTCACTATGCTGTTGTACTTAAACACGGTGATCCCGTGCTCTCGGTTGACATCAAAGCGGTAAATGAAGCTTTTGAAAGCCACCATGTCGCTGGACTTCTTTCTGCTGTTGTTGAAGGGACACTCCTGCCACTCGTCTCTCTTGGCGTCGTACTTAAGAAGGCGGTAGAAGAGAGAGCCCCCTGAAACGTAAAGTTCTCCGCTGCAGGTTGTGGCTTCGTGGGCCACTGCGAAGGCTCCCTTGGGCAAGGGGGCCACGGTGGTCCAGCGGTCCATGCGGGGGTCATATTTTTCCACTGTAAACAAACATTCCCCTCCAATGGCGTACAAGTAGCCATCCATAGACACAAGCTTTAGCTGGGCACGAGCTTGGGTCAGAGGTCTGACCTCAGTCCAGCGGTTGGTTATGGGGTTGTAACAGAAGACCTTGTCTGAAACCTTGCCCTTGTCCCCGTAGCCCTTTATCCCCCCTGCCACAAACAGGTAGTTAAACATGGTGCAGATCCCGCACCCTTTAGTGTTTATGTCCTCAGGCATCGCAGTTAAAGGTCTCCAGTCATTTGCTGTTTCGTTAAAGTAATAAATCATATGATTCTCCTCGAAAGACCCAACCGACAATGGGCTCTGTGGTCGGCTGCTGCAGCGGCTCGGCGGCCGGCTCCCAACACGATCAAACACATCGTTTATCTCTGCCACCATCAGAGTCTTCCTTCCCTCCATTCTCTTCTTCAGGATCAGATCCCGCTCAGATCCATTCAGGCGCCCGTACACAGACGGGTCTTTGAGGATCTGCAGGAAGTTGTCGCTCATGAATCCGTAGGCAGTCTCCTTCAGTTCACTAAGTCGCTGCTTCTTGGCGATGGTCAGGATCTCGTAGCAGTTCTCTGCACTGATTTGTTCAGACATGCAGTCCATGGCCGCCTGGACGGCACAGGGGATCTGGAGGATTTTAGCCCCTGTGATGACATCTACAACATTGCCCTTGCAAACATTCATCTGAGAAGTGTAAACATAGTCTATTAATGTAGACAAAGTCTTGTAACTCACTCCCTTCACTTTGAGGATGTCTCGTGACAGCCGTGCTTTGAAGTAGTCACTCTTCTCTGCCAGGACAGACTTGTGAGCGTTGATCTTCTGCCCGCCGACTTCGATGACTAAATCAGGCTCTTTTTGAGACTGTGTATTTCCAGCTTCCTGGCTGCGGTCGCTGCACTCGAGGTTCGATTTTAAGACTGACCAATCAGTTTCCGGTTTGGCTTGGCTTGGCAAGCATACGGAGGAATCTCCGCTGTAAGACACTTTAGCTCTGGCGCCATTGTGGATTTCACTGCTTGCACAATTTTGTTGCGGAGCTCCTTTATCATTGGAGAGGTGAAACTGATCAGCTGTTGAGATGTACGAGCCGTTATCTTTCTGATGGTCGATGTGGTTATTCTCTGTCAGTCTTCCATCCAGCAGGTATTCCTTCTCAAACACTGCAGGAGGGCTGAAATCCTGGTCGTCCTGCAGGAATCCTTGGATGTACCCTGGACATAAATTTCCATCTTTGTCAGAAGGCGTGACAAGTTCAGGGTTCACAGCGTGGAGGATGACATCGGCCTCCACAGTGATAGCCCCTCCTCCCTGCCTGTGGCCCTCGTTCATCTCGACGTACTCACTGGCGATGAGAGACAGCGCCTTCACCAATCATGCTGAGTGAATGGAGAGTGGATGGACAAACTTGTGACTGTACTCCTCTCTGTTCACCTACATGGGGGGGGAAACAGAGAATTCAACCAGACCCAATGGAGGAGGGGGGCGAAAAAAAGAGTCTTAAAGCTGCAAATACGTCTGTATTCTCTAAGGGGCGCCCTTTCTCTAATAACAAACAGCTTGGAAACCTTAGAATTTAAAGTAAAAAATGACTTTGTGCTACCACTGCCAACTATGCCATGTAATACACTCCTGTGTTAATGCATCATCAATTGAGTCAACTAACTGCAGCTGCACTAACGTGTATTGTGCAACAGCTACAGCTTAGTAAAGAAACTGAAGCAATCCCGTGTTTATTGTGGCTGTAAACTGCATGGCTTACCGCAATAATCACCATGCCTGTCCATTATTTGTGGTAATCTGGAGGCATTCAGAGCGCATGCGCAAATGATGCGCCGATGGAGGGATTAATCTCTAATATGACTGGGAAAGGGCGTTTGTAATCATATCAAAACTTCTTGTCTAACGCGTCCCCCGATATTGTCGGACAAACGCTGAGAGAACAGCTCAAGTAGTCAAATCAAGAAGGAATATAAGTATTTTACGTTGACCTCATTTCAAACGAATTAAAATCCAGAAATATAGGATGTATGTCCATTAACCGTGTAATGTGACCTACCTGCGTTTCCTCGCTGTGATTAAACAGCTCGGCACCAGCAGTTTCCTGCTGCCAGTCCCTCCACAAAGCTCAGTTAACGTTACGTAAGGCAGTAGCAATCCTGATGAAGCAGCCAGGCTGTGATCTCCTGCATGAGTTTACTTCACCGACGAATCCAGCTGGTGTATCCCCTCCGTTCACCTTTTATCCATCGACCCTCTAAACTGGTTGTTTCATCCGCTCCTGCACGGAAACCTTCCCGGGTTCAGTGGTGGAGGCGAGGCAGGCAGAGGGACGATCAAACAGTCATTTCAGGTCGCACCTCCTTCAGATCAGCGCATCGCCAACTCATTTCCTCCGGTGGAAGTGTGGAGAGCTGCTGCGCACGTTCAGTCTTTTCCTCAAAGAAGCTGGAGTTATCCAGCGTGGGCAGCAGAGGTATTTGCTTTCGGACCTGTCAGGACAGTGATTTTTTATGTCTTTTTTTATACAGTTGACTACAGTGAGGCGGTCATCATTGATCTAAACCACGCCCCCTTTAGTCGGTATTAACCCTACACTCAACAGCAGTAGCCCGAGGCTCCATCTGTTGTACGCGCGCTGGACGTCCAGAGATGCGACATTCCTTTACGCATCATCCCTGTCCTGGGTACCACGATGGGTGGGCAGGGGATTGAATATATGAAATTTGAAAAAAAAAAAAAAGATCCACTCCTCTGCTAAAAAACACACACACACACACACACACACACACACACAGTGTTGGGGAGTAACGGAATACATGTACCGTCGTTACGTATTCAGAATACAAATTATGAGTAACTGTATTCCGTTACAGTTACAATTGAAATAGTTTGTATTTAGAATACAGTTCGCTACATTGTTGAAATCAATGGATTACATGTAATGACGATACTTCTCTGTTTCACGAGTTTATTCACTCTCTAAATAAATGAAGGCAACTCCATGCATTTCCCAGAAGCCCCAATGAAAACGAAAAAATGAGCTATTTGCGTGATCACTGATATAGAGATGGAGCCGGAACCGGCACAACAGAGCCAGGGCAGAAATGCGTTTCTATCTTGGAAATGGGACATTCTAAAACACTTAACGTGAAAAAGCTTAACGTGGTTTAATGTACCTAAACAACGATCAATCATCACCAAATTTCTCATGGCCATATCTTGTTATGAACACTTAAGCTTGTCAAAAAGACTAAATCGAAATCCAAGGATTATAGAAGTTATCTCACGTTAACGTTTTCTGCTTCATTAGAGCCTAAGGAAAAAGCTTAACGTGGTTTAATGTACCTAAACAGCCACCAAAATTCTCTCTCATATTGCTCCTCATAACCGCTGAAAGCTGTCAAAACATCTAACCCAAAGTCCTATTATTATGGACGTTAGCTGACATTAAACGTTTCTGCTCCATTAAGGGGTAAAAGCTTAACGTGGAAAGCTAAAAAGCTAACGTCCATAATAATAGGACTTTGGGTTAGATGTTTTGACAGCTCTCAGCGGTTATGATCGAGGAGCAATATCAGAGAGAAATTGGGTGATAATTGATTGTTGTTTAGTACATTAAACCACGTTATGCCTTTTCCTTACAATATGAATATCCCTTAATGAAGCAGAAACGCTTAATGTCAGCTAACGTCCATAATAATAGGACTTTGGGTTAGATTTTTTTGACAGTTTTCAGTGGTTATGAGGAGCAATATGAGAGAGAATTTTGGTGATGATTGATCGTTGTTTAGGTACATTAAACCACGTTAAGCTTTTTCCTTACAAAAGACTCTAATGAAGCAGAAAACGTTAACGTGAGATAACTTCTATAATCCTTGGAATTCGGTTTAGTCTTTTTGACAAGCTTAAGTGTTCATGACAAGATATGGCCATGAGAAATTTGGTGATGATTGATCGTTGTTTAGGTACATTAAACCACGTTAAGCTTTTTCACGTTAAGCGTTTTAGAATGTCCCGCCACCAACCTCCTTTCAGCGTCCAAATTACTCCACCTCCAATCTGAAGAAGCATCATAAAGTAAGTTGTTTTTTTTTTTTTTATTAGCCAAGGGTAGTCGTCTGCTGTAGTTTTACTGGTCACCTTGCTATTTTATAGTTGACGTGCGACTTTACATTCCCCTATGTGCTAATTTACTAGCCCCAGAGCCGTTGAAAGACTGACTAACCCCGTTTGACATGCTAGCTAACGTTAGCTAAAATTAGCTCGTGGTAGCTTAGACTGCGGTTAGATTTTTGTATGTGATGGCCGCGTTCCTACACTTATAAAATGCAATTCAATGTGGAAGTAATCCAAGTATTCAGAATACGTTACTCAGATTGAGTAACGTAACACGTTACAAATTACATTTTTGGGCATGTATTCTGTAACGGAATACGTTTTTGAAAGTATCCTTGCCAACACTGCGCGCGCGCGCGCACACACACACACACACACACTCACACACACACACACACACAATAAACGTTCCATTAGTGCACTCCACCTGTTTGTGCATGAGACAGTTTATCATCTCTCTTATCATATCTATAGAAGTGGCAGCAGCAGCAGTAGAAGACGTTTTTTATCCAGGGTCCATAACCTCGCCACCGTGGAGACTGTGAGTCTTAACAACTGGCCTTCAGATATAAAAATAGAGGGGAGCCACCGCAAGGGCATCACACCACTATCAGCCCTGTGAGATTAGAGGGCATTCAGCTGGTTGGTTTTAGATATTACGAGAACAAAGACCTTTGTGAAGACTGATACACAAAATGAGTGGTCTCCATGGAAACATCAGGGTCAGAAAGAAAACAAGACTTCCAGTGGCAGAGCTGTGTTTATATGTGACCAATAGTTAACACCCAGTCAGACAAACTGATAACTGGGTAGATACTGTCAGACTGAAGTGTTGCCACGGTTTACTTGTAGTTAATAAATACAAGTCAGTATTCAGTTAAGGAAGTTAAATATTATCTTAGGTTCAGTCAGCATTGTTACTACCAAAAAATCAGATCAGATAATATTTGGGATAAGCTGACAGTGCCATGGATTGTAGCATTACCTCAATACTGAATCATCTTATCTATTTTTGTTAGAACTGACAATATAGTGAAACATGGTTGTGCAACAGTGGACGTGGGCGAAATAAGAGAGAAAAAGTCTTGACCCTCTTCGTTCGGCAGCAGGAGAAATGAGCAGTGAAATCCCGGAAGAGCTGTATCAGGCTCAGTTCCTGCGGCCCCTCAGGCACATTGCTAGTCCCAGCATGTACTGATGGCTGCACACAAGCAGAGTGGAGTGGAACTACAAGGTTAGTTTGAATCAAGAGAAATAGGCACACTAACACTCTTTCCTCGCCGTTCTGAAATATTATTTAAATCCGTGGCTTAAGTCAGTAACTGCCGCTATACCAAAATGCCAACACCTGTGCATTATTTGGTTTAACTGGAAACTTGACAAAAGTGGGAAAAGTTGCCACAAAATTGATGTGTATATCCCAGAAAAAGAGTCATCACCTCAATTAAATAAAACTACTGATAGATGATAAATTAAAAAAAGTGGATATTCCAATGAAAAACACTCCCTTTAAGTCACAGAACTGCATTCATCCTTTGAAAATGGAGACGAAGTACAGAAGTAAGAAGTACAAACGGGTTCCTCAATAAAACAGTTTATGAATTTGTTAATACACATACAAGAAGTACATTACACATTGTGACAAAAGTATAAAGCTGTATCTTTTTTTAAATATCCTAATGTGAGAGGGGGGTCTCTCCTGGTGATAACAACCCTTTCTTCCCTTTCATGAATAGAAACCTGGCCAGCCAGGGATTTAAATCAAGCCTTCCCAAACTAATTCAGTCATCAACATTTCACCTCTCCTATCCCTTTTCTCTGTTAACAGAATGGTAGGTGCACCAAGCTGGTCCAAAAGCGGACGCCAAAACTCATACACATGTAATCCTGAGTTGTCATACTTCATATTTACAACTCTGGCATTAACTGATGATCTAAAGATCTGGCCAAAACCTAATCCTAATCTCAATAAAGCCTTTATGTAACAGATTCAAAGCGCCATCGTTACCTTACACGCCTTTCAGGAAAGACAAAGTCTCATTTCTTTTCAACACTGATTTGAATACTGAAGCCATATACAGTCAACTGGTATGGCACAAACACTGGAGAGTAATGTATTAGCCATGTTACAGAACAACAACCAACTTTGTCAGAGGGTGAAAATAAAGACCTTTCAGTGTTTTCAAACAAGTATATCCTTAACAAGTACAGTACTTCCTCTGACTGGTCTGTAGGGTGGTTTAACACTCCGTCAAGCATCATGATTGAGTGGTTATATTCATCCTTTGTTTTTTTTATGGTAAGAGACATCATTAGAAACATCACTGGAGTATTGTGGAGCACTTGATGCATTTCGGTTTTAGTTTTGATTGATCCCAAATATTCTTTTACGTGTAGCAACAGATCTCCTTGTGACAGTTGTGTGCAGCACTTCTGCTTTAACCTGAAAAAAGAGACGGAGAATATAGGTAAGATCCTTATACAAGTAAGCAATTGCATTTTCTACTGGCTATTGATTAAATGTTATTTCCAACCTACCAAGGTGCTTTTAGTGTCACATGTTGAGTAAAGGGATCTGCCAGATCATGATGGTAGAAGTGGTGTCCTCATGGCGAGACTGTTTGGTCTTTTTGTTGACCCTGCGGTGGCCCAAACCTCCAGACACCACCAGCAAAGAGCTGACATCCACCTTGCTGGCCCGGCGGCCCCTCTGCTGATGGACCGGGTCGTGGAGCATGTCATAAAGAGCTCCGTCCTCTGGCCCGTGCTCCAAGGAGGCCTGGGATGGGGCTAGGGAGCCGCAGGACGAGGAGGACATGGAGTCCTGGAGAGCCATGGTAGTGCAGCCCGCCTCTCCCAACCACACGGCCCGTCCCTGAGGGGGAGTCAGGGCTGAATCCGACGGGGGCAGGCTGTTCTCCCCATCATCTGTCTCTGTTGGCTGGACTGAGGTAGGAGGGGTGGAGGATGGCGGGCCAGAGGGCCGGTTGCACACTGCAGCAGCCACACTGAGGAACTTGACTGGACCGTTGTGAGCGTGCAAGGACACCATACCCCGTCCTGACAACAGGTACAGCCACTTTAACATTCACTTCATTGTATCGCCTGTATACATATCTGATAATTGAAAGCGATATTCCCCAACGCTTTTTTTCTTTTTGCCAACCATATGCTAGTTGTGTGTTGATGTGAAGCTAAGATACAATGTGAAGAGTTGCTGATGTTCTCTGTTTTACATTATGATACTGTATGAATTACTTTGGGTGTAGCCTGTTGGTCGGATGTAATGTAAGTACATTAAGTACATGTAAGTACATTTGAATATGGGACACAGTAATGTTTCAGTGTTACCTGTGACCTTTGGGATCCCCTGCAGTCTGGGGACAGAGAGGGCCACAGTCACCCCCAGGTTGGTCCCTACCAGCAGCAGACCATGACAGACCAGCAGACTGCTAACTGACACTCTCTGGTTTCCTATGGAGAAAAAAAACAAACAGAAGCATAACATTGGTAGCCTAGAAATCTAGACGCACCCTAGCGGCAGCAAATGCAATTTGCAACCAGGGGGTTTAGCAACTCTCTGTTGGCCTGCGAGCTGGAAAAGCCAAACTCTGGCCGGGCCAATCACATTGTGTATAGAGTCGGTGGGCAGGCTTATGGCTGCTGCTGCTGGGAACAGCGGTCTTTCAAATCGGCTTTGGCTGCGACTCTGGAAGACTTGGAGTTAAGCTTTTCTTTGAGGAAAGAACAAAGAATGGCACTTAAGTCATTCTTAAAAAAGGAAGATGTGTTATATGGCATATGGCAAAAAGTTTTATCTATCAACTAGCTCTGCTACCTTCTTCGTTGCTCTGCCTGGTTGTAGCGCTATCTCATTGCGTGCAGAGAGAATATGAAAGACAACCGTTTATCCCGCCCCTCGGATTGAGCCATGTCAATGGTGAGTTCCCAGACCCAACATCTTGATGTGGGTCTGGCTTGTCAAGCTATAACATTGGTTTAAATCCATCCAAATCCAATCCATCCAACATTGGTTTAATCTTCCATAAATGTTATTTAGTTTGAAATATTAAGAGAGACACAGCTAATGAATGTTTCTTGACAAACATATTTTATTTTATTATATGATCTGTTAGACTTGGAAAATAAGAGAATTGCATAGTTAATGGGCCACTTGAATACAGTGTGGTGTGCGCGGGAGGGAGGTGTATCTTTTCAGTGAGTGCAGCAACCATATTCAACGGTTATTTGTCTCCAGAGCAATGTAAAGAACAGCCTGGATAAAAGCAGCTCTTGTCAAGCGTCTGAACACAGAAAAATGCACCATTATAGTTCACTTCGAGTTAAACAAACAAACACAAAAGTGTTTTGTAACAGAACGAGTGAAGCGTAATGCTGTAATTAAGCAAGGAGCTCTGCCTCTGTGGCAGCTACAACAGGACAATCTGGCCTGACCTTTTCCC
Source organism: Sander vitreus (assembly GCF_031162955.1). Classification (NCBI taxonomy): domain Eukaryota; kingdom Metazoa; phylum Chordata; class Actinopteri; order Perciformes; family Percidae; genus Sander; species Sander vitreus. The sequence goes on from NC_135874.1 coordinate 18,669,874, forward strand.
TTCCCTTCCCTTCCCTCCTGGTCAGAAAAATCACTGTGATGACACTTTGGACTGTAAAAGCCGTGATTGTTGGTTTAACAGCACCTTTCAGCAAGGATGGCAATAAAGCCAGGCTTGCTGACAGCCTGCTCTGTTAGGTGATTTATTATGTGGAATTTGGCACTCATCTCAGACCCACACGGGAGCTTTGTCAGGAATAAGCTTTGCAACAAATGGTATCTAGTAAGAAATTTTGTTCAAATTTTTTTTATTGTAGTAAGAATCTGAGGTTTTGCAAAAATGTCTTTTCGGTAATGCTATGTGGGAGGCGAGACTGTCATGAGTCATTACTGCTGCAACAGCTTGACTTGAATTTTCTCTCTCAAAGTAATCCTCTTGGGGTTTAGGAAAAATTACTGCCAGTCTCTCTGCGTGACCCCCCCCCACTAGAGCTGACCCCTTGCATGGAGCATACACACGCTATACTGCCATACTTCCATTCTCCCTGGAATCATGCCAGATAGGCAGGCAGGTACAGTTGAAGACTGGGCCCTGAGTCCTGCCCGCATGTGCTTCTAATGAGGGCCCAGAGTTAGCAGAAACACACAGACTGCCGGTCGGGGGCCTTGCTCAACTTCCTCCTTTCATAATATTTGGAGTTCCCCACCCAGAGGGTGAACTAAAATAAACCCAGAGTGAACGTCAACATGGCCTGGCTTTGGCCCTGATCCTACACCAGAGCACCACTTTGATCTGCACTTAGTCCTGACAACCAACAGCAGGAGGGAGTCGCAAATCCCAAACATTACAATAATACACTATTTTTGTCATTCGATCAGTCTAGAAATACATCAGATCAGCACAATGTAAGTAATTGCTCTTTCAGTCTCTCTCGCAGGAACCCTCTTAATATATTACTCCTATTGTAAAGCTATTTGAAGTGTTCTAGGTCCTCAATTCACACATACATCTTATTTTAACAGATATAAATCTTGTTCACTCAATGATATGAACACAGATTTTATCAACTACATCACTGAGAGAGAAAAGTTTGGTGAGCCATGTTTACGGCTCTGTGAGGGTGTACATTAAATTACATTTCATTTAGCTGACACTTTTATCCAAAGCGACTTAACATTCACACACACAGCATCAGTGTGTAGAGCAGTGCTTTGAGCTAAATGCTAACGCTAGCGTGCTCACAATGCCAGTGTTAACATGCCAATGTTTAGCAGGTATAATGTTTGCCATGTTCAATTTTAGTTTAGCATGTTAGCATGCTAACGTTTCCTAATAAGAGGATCAGAGGACCATCAAAATGATTATAATTCATTCTGAGATGGAAATCAATGTATGCACCACATTTCACAGGAATCCATTCAATAGTTGTCAAGACATCACAAAAAGACTAAAGTGTCAACCTCATGGTGGGGCTAGAGGAAAGGTCAGGGAATCACCAAAGTCAGAATGCTTCATCCTCTGGGGACAATGAATGTCTGTATACAATTCATAGAAATGTATCTACTAGTTGTTGACATATGGAGTGAAGTTGTAGCCAGACCAACAGTCTAGCCATTTAAAAAAAAACAGAAAGGAAAATACCATTAGCCCTTAGTAGGCAAGCCAGAAAGTTAATTTCACACAATGGAAGTGTCACAAATATTTGAACATACAGTATCATACACTGTATACCTCACTGATCATTAGGAATAGTAACTTCATTTTCATGTCAATCTGAAATATTTCCAAGGAGAAGATCCTTGTATCTCCGAGGGCTCGCTCAGAAATAAGGGTCTTATCTGTGTTGAGATGTGTGCAACAATGGTGGCGTACAAACAAAGGAGTGCTGGAGATTTTATTTACTGACCCCCCCCTGATGTTTGTCTCCCATTAGGCCATGCATGGCTGCCTATTTAGGTCACAGAACAGCAGACAAAGGCAGACTAGAACCTCAGCACATCGGCCAGCCACCACCCTTTGAGACATCATCACGGTACAGTCTCCTTTGATGGAGGACGACTGTTATTTTAAGTGCTTATGAAGAGCTTTTTTTTTTTTTAAGATATTCTTGCTTTCATTAACTTTAAAAGTTACTTACACAATGATTTGCCTCACCTTTTCTTCAGTATGAGCATTTTATGACTATATTACAGCTTTTATGCTTTTCCTGATGTGGATACTTTGGAAAATAGATACAGTGGAACTCACTTGGTCCCAGAGAGATTTAAATTCAGATGTCTAATTCAGAGGAAATTATGTGTATATTCAGATTAAGTCTATGAAAATAGAGAGAAAGTAGTATGCTTTTACAGCACAGTGCCAAAGTTACCACCCAATCAACTACTAATACCACTAAATTACTCTAAAACATGAGTCACAGAAAAATCTTTAATAAACACTAGCTATGAATGCCAGTGTAAATGACTGCTATTAAAGCATATTAGCTTGCTGTCGGTTTAGCGCTTGTACAGGGTGAGAAACTCCTGTCTGCAGTGAAGGGAATTAGCAGAATTTCTCCAACATGCAGGAACATGAGAAGGATAACCCCACCTAGACCACCTCCTGCATTCAACACTGCAGCATTTATAGAGGCATTCACACTGAAGACAACGCCCCATGTCTCAGATTGTGAGCTGTTCTGTGGACAAGGAAAACTTGCATCTGTAATATAATATCCCTGCTTGATAATGCAAGTTCCTGGAGAATGGGGATGCGGAAATCAGAGATTAAATATCAGAACAATGTTACTTCTTGTCATTTTCTGATAAGCTGATATTATTTTTTAGCTTGTCTCAGTAAATGTACATTAATGGAGCAAAGAATTGCAGATGTCTCAGTAAATGTACATTAATGGAGCAAAGAATTGCAGATGAAAGACCAATCACACTGACTCCAATGCATCGATTGTAGGCAGTCCCTCCTGTACAAACAGTTTGGTTGGCAGTTCCAATTACATCAGAGTTTGTGCAGAAACAGCACATTTTTTGGTCTCATTCTGTTCCACAGCAGCAGCAAGCGGCGATAAATGCCACTGTGGAGCATTCTGGAAAATCACCATCACAACAGACCACGAAAAAGACGGCAGACAGGTGGACTTCATGCAACTGCTTCATTAAAATATCCAAATCACAACCACATAACCTTATTGGTGATTTAAATTGTATAAACAACTTTTGACTTCCATGCTGTCTGACAGTCCAGGGACCCAATACTGTTATCAGAGGAAGTGAGCTCTTAATGGCAAGGCCAAGAGGATGAAAGATCTCATGTGTGGTGGTCTGTCCCAGAACCAGCTTCCTCTGCGGTTGCATGGATCCTATTAGCTAATACGGGCAGTGAGGTCCCGAAGCAGGCAGCTTTTTTTATCATTCACATCTGTCTGACAAAGAGGCCTTCCACTTGTAACTCTAAACACTGGGTATCAGAGTGAGAGTCTCCCACAATATCAAGTCAGTGTGGATACTCCAGGTTGGTTATCGCTTACATTTATACATGCAATTAGGGATTTCCTTAAGGAAACTTTGTTTTGTTTGTACATTTAGTGTTTCTACTGTTGCCAGTACTGTTCATAAATCAGTTTTCTCTGCAGACGAAGGCATGATGGTGCAGCAATGCTGTTAACCATTGTGTCACATTGAACAACTTGTAGCCATGGATACGAAAAGCTGTGAGTGGATGGTCCTTTGTTGCAGTTTGTATTCAAGCCTTCACAGCATTGGATTCTGTCTTCATAGTTTCTCCATCAGCTACATGGTATTTAAAACCATCTCCCAAAAGCTAATTACATGCGATCTGGCATTATGCGGATTAATAAATGCTGCTTGAAGTGGAAGAAGTGTGTGATGAAAAGAGCTAACCTGCTTTACCAGATGTTACACAACATCCACACATTCCTTTTTTGTCATTTTGCTAAGTACTTCTGAGGCCTTTTTGAATGTTATTGCAACCTTATGGCAATAATAGAGAAGTCCCTCTGAAGACTAAATGTGCACACAGTCTAGGCCAAGCTGGGCTAATGACAGCACAGCTAATGATGCTGAAGATGAGATCGCACAGAACAACTGCAGGCTAGTAGTCATTAACTGCAGACCACAATACACATACAGGAGAAACCACAGCTGTCATCATCAACCAAAACTAAAATCAAAACCTCATTTAAGAATCAAAACTATGTGCAATCCAGTTTCATGAGGAAGGCAATGAGTGTATAAAACTTCAACATTACAAAGAATGCTTTGGGAAACTAAAGGCACGCTAAACCACAGCTGTCTGCATTACTCAGCATGGAGAAAAAAGAGATTGAACGCAGCAGCGATTGGACTGCACAAATCCTGACTACATACCAACAGAAGCAAAAAAACCAAAAACAATCATCCTTTTGGGCTGTGTGTTTTTGGGGTCAAGCTGATGTAACACAGCAGATTACAAGATCCGAAGCAGCAGTAGAACGCTCTGATGACTTCAGCCTGGGACGACTGTCACAGTGACAGTCATTTGGTTTGACGGCAACAATGTTTGGGCAGGAAACTATTTCACAACCAACTGCCGCACACTAAATACAATATCATCTACTGTGATGACGACAGTCGCCATAGTAACAAAACTCATGCCTGTGCTAAAGAGCCCATTAAACAGTTATAAACAGTGTTATGGTACGACGCAATACACTCCTTGGTTTTGGACACACTGTATGTTACATATTAAACTCATCTGGTATCCAATCGTCTGTGAAATATAGCTCATTTGTCTCGCCTCTGACGCTGTTCTGCAGACATTACAACCTTGTAATGACGGGTTTATATCTGCAGTGCCTTACATACTCAGAGATCAAAGGTGAGCCATTATAGTACATTTCTTTTCAAAGCAGGGACAAACCACTATTTTCATCTAAATTACTGCACTCACTAGTAATGCTATATTAGGTATGTTATACTCCTACATTGTTGTTAATGTTTAATCTAGATAGGTTTGGTTTTATCTGGCATTACAGTTCATATTTTGTGTCAGCATAACATTCTGATTGATTGAGGTTACTTGTTGTGAAAGTGTTAATTCCTACTTTTTAAGTGATGGATTTATTAAAGCTCACATATTATGCTCATTTTCAGGTTCATACATGTATTTTGGGTTTTTACTAGAATATGTTATTTGAACACATTATTTTTCACATACGGTCTGTCTGAATAAAGCGATATTCACCCTTCGTTTTGGCGCCTGTCTAAGACCCCCCCCTCTCTCAAAAAAACCCAGTCTGCTCTGATTGGTCAGCATTTCCGTGTCTTCCACATTTGCACTCTCGGCGTCTCTGCAACATCGTTGCAGCCGGGGAATGACTGTAATGGCACTGTAGCGGCACTTCCTACCTATATATAGTACAGTTGTGACATCACAACCGTACGGAAGTCCTGATGGCTCGTTTAAAGGCACGGTTTCTGAATACGAGCTGTTCGCATTTCTCTGTGGCCTGAGTGTTTTAAAACTTTCACAGTATTTATATAGCACCTCAACCTGCTTTATAATAAAACAAAAGACATGGAAATCTCACTTTTTACAACATGGGACTTCTAACATTATAACGAGTTCCAAAACAAGCTCTTGATCTTTGGTACTATTAATGTTTCAGATAGCTGGGAAAGTTAATTTTCTCCACTCGCTCAACTAGAAGCTCAGCTGCAAATATGAACTTTATTTTGAAGTGATGTCATAATTCATCATCATCCATTGGATCCAAAGGATGTCCCATTATTTGTTTTCACAAGTTTTTAAATTGGGGTTGGATTTGCCTTTTAGACAGCGCCTTCCAGAACACGCCAAGTTTCCTTAAATAATGCCTTGACGAGGTCAAAAGGTTTCTTTACGCAACACTATGAATGGAGACAAAATGAGAGGTTTCTGATTCACTGTTTAGACTAAAGGAAGACAAAAGCATGACAAACCATAACAACAGCTGTCCGGATGAGCACCTACGCTGATGTCAGCTAATTACTGACAGCCACCAAGTAAGACAGCACTTTGAAAACATGAAGTCGTGGGACTTGCATCACAGTCCACAAATGCTGGGCTGTGTCTGAATAAGTATATTTGACTAGATGATCACAATATCAGATATCAAAAGAGAGAACATGTATTCTTTGCTGTTCTTCGTCAGACAGTTTGACACTCTCGAAAAGGTTTCAGTCTCAGTCAGGCGTACAGATCACATTACTGACTGACACTCAAGGGCAGGCGAAGAGAACTGAGAGGTGGTTGTTGATGTGGTAAAGATGGTAAGATCACAGAATCACCATAACTGAATCATAAACCACAAGGCTTTGAATACTACAGTACAGTAGGTTTTGTTATTAGTTAATATATAGAATAATACGTAAACGATTCAAAAGGATTGCTTTTGGTTTGAACCACCAAGAAAAAAACACTATCAGTATATTAAACAGGCAGCTGTTGGTTGTGTGTGAGTGTGATGCTTTTTATTTAACATCTTAAACCTCCAGGAGTGTCCTACTGGTTACTTTGGGGATGGAATGAGAAGATCCCAACCGGACTGTATTTGTCCAACAAAAATAAAATGTAGGGGATGGGATGCAGAGAAATGAAAAACAGTGAAACAAAGCAATTCAGTCTTTGATGCTGAATATTTGAACTATAACTATACCATTATTTGTTATTATTTGTAAGTTGACCCTGAACAGGTTACCTTTCCTCGAATTAATTCATATTATGCTCATTGTGTGTAGTACGTACCTGAAAAGGCTTAATGTTATTCGCAGTTATGCTGAAATTTAGAAACTTAATAAATACCCACAATAGGTCTTCTTTTAAATAGCCACTGGAAACTAAACTGGATTGATATTTTGTCAGTCTAGAAATGGACGTTACGTATGTCTCACCAGGCAGTGTATTGTGGACAGGTGTGGCAATGTTAATGTCCTGCAGGTGCTCCAGGGTCTCGGTGTGGAAAAGGCGCAGAGTGGAACCAGAGCTGAAGGCGATCCAGATGCCCACCCCAGCCACCACCATGTGGGACACCACCATGCCCTCTTCCTGGTGGGCCTCCAGCTGCCTCTGGATGGGGGAGAGAGGGCAGGGTGACAGGACTTAGGCATGCACTTTTAATAAGCACTTTAAGCACAATAAGTTTGCAAGTACTAGTAGACATGAGACCTTTGAGAACAGTCTGAGTAAAAAAAAAAAAAAGATCCCCTACCAGAAAAACTGAAAGGTGTTTTCTTTACTCTGCATTGAAGAGTTAGAACTGTACCTGCATGTAGACGGACCAAAGTGGTATTTGCATGCTGTTCAATGTATTGTAGCTGATTAGCAGATAAATAGCTATATAGTCAGCAAACTGAGGTTAGCAGTAATCTAAGGTGCAAGATTAGACGTGTGCTCATGTTTGTAAGTTAGATGAGAAGGAGACTAAAGCACATTTGAATGAATCTGTTGTTCAAACTCTTGTTGTCGTGTTGTGTAGCAGGTTGCTGCCTGGCAGTTAGTCAGTGTGACCGTCTGCCTATGAGAGAATACTGACGTTAAAAAAAGAATGCAACAGACTGTTGCACAAACGGCACTGTATACTGTTGTTATTGACATTTAAAACCCAAGCCTAACATGACGGTGGCTACAGGGTGAATTTTGACTCTCTTGGGTCCGCTGTGTGTGACTACAAACTAGAAAAAAATCTTTTTCAACCCACAGAAAGTCTTTCTCAATCTGTTTAGACTACAGTATCCCATGCATTTTCTGTGGTTGTAATGTCTGGGACCCTGTCATTATGCTTTAGCGTCGAAATGGAATCAAAAGCATCACATTTCTACAATAGGCAACATAGGATATGAAACAATGTTTGTTTTCATGGACAAATGCACCACAGATGTTTGTTCAGGGGTGATTTAAATATTTCAGAACATAATGAGACAGACTGACTGTCAGGTGTAGTCACAACAGGAAGCACACAGAAGGAAGTATTTACCAATGTTTTAGAGGAACTTTATAAATCATTTTTCTTTAACTCTTGGTTTTACTCTTGAATAGATTTCACCTATGTGCTGAGTGTAATTTTGAATTCTCTGTGCATGGAGACCAATACACTGGGCTTTTTTCCATCACCACTGGTTACATAATCTCTCCACACATTGCGTTACATGTAGGTGGAGTTATATTTGGATAAGGAGAGTCCATTCACAAGCGTGTCAGTACACAGTTCTGATAAAATGTGTTGATGAAGGAGCATGACATGTAAATGTCCTGCATTTTGTTTTGCACACATTTGATGTTCATCATACTGTATCTACCTTTTATTTAAATAAGTATGTACTAAATAATTCATCGACGTCTTTGTTTGTATCTATCCCACCATTTATTCCTCTATGTGTCTGTCTCTCCTGGTTCACTTACAGTCACCACTCTGGACTAACTGTAAGTCCTCAGTGAGGAAAAGAGAGTGAGACAGGCAGGTGGTTCAACATAATGAGCTTAATGAGGCTAAACAGATTATTAGTGAGTGCATGTCACAGGAAGGTTACTATTCCTGGACCCATGGCAGTTGCTTTCATTCCCCAAACCAGGCCAAAAACACACACAGGGAATAGCATCCATATTTCAGGATATGGAAAGAAGAAATCGCGGGGAGGGAAATGAGGTTCTTTGTACTTTTAGTGACTGAGTTTACACGGGTTGCTTCTTGGGAAATCTCCCTAACAACAAATAAATCCACACTCAAAATGTACCTCCGTTCTTAACTTTAGAGGGGTTATTAACACCACACACATGTTGTAGACATGGTATGTAACCTAAACAGCCTAAACAGTATCAGAGCTAGGTTACATACCTCGACACAGTGTGTATGGGTGCTGATGATGAAGACCTGTCCACCTGATGAAGCCCAGAGGTGCTCCTCCACAGCCAGCATGGCCTTGACTGGGAGAACTCCCAGTTTCAGCACTTTGGGCTCCTCGCTGCTCCACAAACCATCTGAAACAACAAACACAACACTGGCACCTCAGTACTCAAATAAACAAACAATCTGCATTTCACAAAATACCCTATGAACAAAAAAGCAGTTCATATGCAAACACACAATACATATATATTCAGTAAGGATCTGAAATCTAATAAATTTGCAGCATGGTGAAACATAAGCAACAACAAACTGTACTGTAGTGTACATCTCTTCTATTTATATTACTGTATTCTCTTTTGCAGTGTTAACCTAGCAATTGTTAATGTAATAGTTAAAATGGTTTATTCTTTTGTATGGAAGACACAGTAATAGACACTCTGTCTTTATAAATATCGCCTGAAAAGGTAATCTGCATTTATGATTCTGCTAATGCTGGTGGAGTGGCCATTGATGGTTTTCACATCCTTCACTGTGAATATAGATTGGACTGCACAGCATTAGTCAGAGCTGATCTCTATCCCACACACACCTCCTACACACTGGGTTCTACATGTGCCTGGGCACCTACAGTGCCAGCTCTACTGCAATGTAACACCCCATGCAGTACCTTTATAAATATCAACACATTACATTTCTGCAACCATCATATTTACTGGTTTAGATTACAATCAATATAATCATAAAATGAACAGAAAAAAAGTTATACATTTTACACACAAATACGATAATACGTAATATGCATCAGTAAAAATTGCCTTTACTGACATTTACTTTTAAATAAAAGGGCCCTGTGTTGAATACAGACTTCATTTCCTCCAGATACCACATTCCCTTAGCTAATCTAGGCCAGGAAGTGAATGAGGCCTCCCAAATAGTGTTTGTTAAGAAAAGGCACAAAGGCGGCTATTGAAGGCAGAGGTGCCACGCAGGGAGAGATGTTCTTTCAGAGGTACAGTAATGACTGGGGAAGTGAGGGTAATCTCCCACTAAAGGAGCTAGGTGGGATTAGCATTCCAGCAATGCCCAGTGTATATTATTGCAAAAATCACACTGTGTAGGTAGATGCACACGCGAAGAAAAAAAAATGAAACGGAAAAAGAAAAGGAGCAGTGGAGAAAAGGAAAAAGAAATGACAGGAGTGCCAACCTGCTTATGTAAGTCTGCCCACTTCTTAAACTGTAGCATTCCTTCATGTCAGTGTCAGCTGCAACAAACCACTCATCACAGTGTTTGTGTGTGAGCAAACAGTTGCACACAAACCAGACAGTGAACGCTGATTAAACAAGCCAATCATTTTTCTTATTTTGACAAAGCTGCAACAAACAACAAATGATGCACAATACTCCCAAGAGGAGAACAAAATAGATGATGCAGGATGGCACAATAGACAAGAACAGAGTTTATGTTCTAAATGTTTGGCTATGACGTGTGACCTTTGCCGAATCATTGCCTCCTTCTGTCTCCATCTCTCACACAGTCACTCACGAAAGGAAACAAGCGTGGCAGAATGAGGATGACTGGCCAGCTTTAGACGCACTGCATCTACAGCAGGATAGCATTTCCATGCAGGATAACTCAGCACTGATGACTTTAGCTACATCCACGTCTGTTCAGTTGTGTTTGATGTCTCATCACTATTCACTGTGAGGGTCCCCTTGAATCAGATGACAGCTTAACATCAAAGCATATACGCTGATAATTTTCCTATTTCTGCTTGCTTCCTTCCCTGCAATGTAAACCGTAGGTCTACTTTCAATGCTAATGAGCCTTTCACTGTGATTGTGACTTGAGCAGCATTACAACAGGGATGCCGGGAACAGTTTCCCTACCAAACTATACAGGATGACTCATCATTTTAGCATCAGGCATAATGTTCCAGTGACAGTGACAGAGCTGATGGGAAGAAACCATACAAATCAGACTCAAAGATCTAGGGCTTTCTTCTGGGAACATATTTGACACACCAGTGTTGATGAATGATAACAAGCAGCTACTGAAACGGTTGAAACATTCAGTTACACCAAAGGCCAACACTGGCATACTCTGTGCCAGTGTCTAATAATTGGTGTGTGGAGAATGAAGGGGGGGGGAGGAGGTGACATGTGCATCAAAACAAGGCGCAATGAGTAGCCCTGAACATTCCTGAACGGTGGATACATAGTTTCTTTTAGGCAGACTTTTGTTCCTCCTGTGTTTCTGTTTCTAAGTCATCATCTGTATTCTTTCTGTTTCTAAGTCATCATCTGTATTCTTTCTGTTTCTATCTCTCTCTCTTTCTCTAGCGCACACAAGCCTAAATCTGCGCCTAGACCGTACAAGTGAAAATCTGTCTGACACGCTTGCGGCCTAGACACAGGTAACAGACCAACTTAACAGAACAACAAAGGTAGAAATTGAGAAAGGACATTTCAAAGTTCTTCCTTGGAGATGTTTTTATGGAGATGAATATGTGTGACTGAGGTTAATAAAATATGCCTCTAGCAATAGTGGCATCACATGATAGTGATACCAATACTTCAATTTGGCAGCCAAGAATTACAAGGAGTTTGTGTCCTCATGTTCTGAAAATATGTACTTATCTTTACCCACATTATGTGCCACAGAGAAAAAGCAGACAAAGACAGAGAAAAACACTGAGACAGAGAAAGGAGGATACTCAGAGACCTCCGTTTGCACCGCTATGAAAGCCAATAAGAGATGGAACTAAACACAGAATGTGAAAGACTGTGGGAAGAGTGCAGCTCAGATCCGCTCCCATTACATGTCTGTGCTCGTCTGGGGAGGGAAGACGTTAAATAGGTCACCGCAAACAGACTGGCTTCTCGTAGACAACCGAGCAAACGGAAACAGAACCTCAACACAGAGCACAGGAGACCCCTTGACCTCGAGCAACACAGGGAGCCTCTGACTTACACACTAACGGTAACCCAGTGACTCAGAGAAAGAAAATAGCAGTTAGAGCGATCAACCACAAAAGAAAATCTCAACATATGTTTCTCCCTGTCATTCAGTGTTGCCAAATGTTTCAGCATTGTAACACATAAAATGTTCTGCCTATAATTCATCAGATATGGTGCTGGTTGTTTTTGGAAAATTAGGTCAGCAGAAGTGTGTTAAAAGTTGCTAAATCTAACAACAAAGTTACCAAGTCAGCAACAGTGCTTTTATTCATGTAAATGGCCAATTATGGTTGACGGTTACAAAACCCAGGGCTGGGGCAGACTCAATATCGAGGTAAACACGGTCAGCCGACAGTCTTAAAACCAAATAAATTAACTCAATGAATGCATTTCTCAGTCCTTCCAGAAAAATGCGGCGTTTTTTTGTGATTGTTGCAGGCAAAAATCCTTGATTATGCGGCATGTCTTCTTAAAAAATGCGATGGAATATGCGGGATATTTATGCAATTTTATGCGATGAAATTTACTTGCAAAAACTGCGGTTTCATCGTGGCTTCATCGCGGGGTTTGCAGCTTTTCGATGACGTTCACGTCGCGTAATTACGTCACTTCATAACGTTCCCATGGCAACAGGGGAAAATGGCTGCTCTTGTGTGAAGTAAACGCAACATTTTTCAACTTTCTGCTAAGATATATGTGACTTTTTTGCAACGAAAATGCGGCGATTATGAAATCATGCAAGCCCCGCATATTTTTGCGCGGAAATCGGCAATTTATGCGGCGAAAGTGCGGCGTATTTGAAAAAATGCGGCCCCCCGCATAAATATGCGGACTTTGGCTGATTATGCATTGAATTATGCGATCGCATAATCGCGTTTTTCTGGAGGGACTGATTTCTGTTTCACACAACAACAGTGATTTAACCTCGTAATTGCCCTAATTATAGCTATTTAAGAGTATCAACAAACATTACAACAACAGAATTCTGAGACTATATCAGATGAGATACACAGTCTTCCCCTCCCCTTCTGAAACACACACCTTGTGATCTGGAGTAGACCGCCACAGAGCCGCTGACCAGGCCGACGTACAGACAGTGTTTCTTATAGACCAGGCTGGTGACGGTGGACTTGTCTGGGGTAAAGAAATGCTGCAGACGTACTTTCTTGGACCGCTGGCTGCTCTTATACACAATGATGCTGAACAGGACAGGAGATCAAATTAGAACCAAACTTGAGAGTGAGAGTGCTTCTTTTATAAACACCTCTATATGCATGTTATCAATAACAGTTTGGCAGTAGATACAGTTAGAGAACTTATTGCCTTCAGTCATTATTTCTTGGTGTTTGTGGGACATTTGTCAACTCGTAAAAATGAGCATAATTTGACAGTTTGAATGATCGAGTTTTAGATTTTAGTCTAAAACTTTTCCATAAAGTCACTTAAACTTACTTAAACCCATTTTACCCAAACATAAAAAAGTTAACCCTTTTGTGATGAAATTATTGATTTCTTTTAATTGATTTTTTATTTGATGTACTTTTTATTTTTTTATTTGTTTTATTATGTGACTTCCTACAATTACAAGAGTGCTTTTCGACAACCTGTAGCAAACACTCTTTCATGATGGTCCACTGAAGTTAGTGGACAAGTACCATAAATATATTGACCACTATGTTGGATCTCTCTCTGTACTACCGATAAACTTTGGTGCGAAATGAAAAGTCTAGAAAGACACCCTTGTTCTTTGATCCTGACATTTACCATTAATACATGCATAATTAAACCCTGACATTTATCATTTATGGATGCATAATTCAAAGACTGTCCTTTTATTAAAAAGTAACATATTGCATTGTGTGTGGGTACAGCTGACTCAAAAAAAAAAAATGTTTATTGTAACTTGTAGACATTAAAAGGCACACTTTTGTAAGTACACTGTGTCTGTACCTGCCCTCCTCCATGCCCAGACAGACACTGGGAGAATCGCTGGCCTTCACTGTGGGGACATGGGTTTTTTCGGGGACATTCTCGCCATTCTCCTGGGGTTGCTCTGAAGGGACGAAGGCCATGCAGAGGATACGGGACTCTACATTGAAACACTCAGTCACCTTAGGGCTGGAGCTCTGCATGGCTACTATGGATATCTGCCCCATCTGGTTGGTGCAACTTGCAACCTAAACAAAAAAAAATCTTTTGTTTTAGGGATACGTTCATTCATTTATATAGATGGATTATTATTCATAAATAAATTATTTAGCCCAGTTAAGACTGAACATCTTAGAAGATATACCCAGCACGGAAACCACAGTACAAGTAAAAGAAAGCAAGCAGCTGAAGTATTCCTATAAGTATGTATCAAATTCATGTCATAGGAGGCTAAAGGCAAAATCCTATGAGACCAATACTAATCTCCTAAAACATTATTTGTTACAAATTATGTTAATGTTGACTCAACTCTAACAACTCCAATAAATCACTTTTCAGTTCAACATCTTTTATCAACAGTTCATACATTACCTCACAATGAAAATAACCAGCTAGAGTGA